>NW_028327172.1:28829078-29132108 GCF_987537825.1 Furipterus horrens | reverse complement strand
GATATACCACAGTTTGTTTACTTACTCATTATATGATGTACATTTAGATGCTGCCCGATATTTTGGCTATGCTAAATAAAGCCACGGTGAGCATTCAAGCACAGATCTTTGTGTGGATATGTGTTTTCATATCTCTTGGGCAAACACTTAGAGTGGAATTGCTGATTTATATGGCAAATGTGTGCCAAAAGAAAAGTGCCAAGTTATTTTCCATCAAGCTGTATATGAGGGTATAGTTGGTATACATCTTTGCCAGGAGGCATTGTCAATCTTTTTAATTTTAGCTGTTTCTCTAATGACTAATGTCCTTGAGCATCATCTTATATGCTTACTTGCCATTCATATGTTTTCTTGGTGAAAAGTTTACTTAAAAATTGTTGCCCATTTTTAATTGGATTGTTTTTATTATTGTTATCAATAAGGACTCTTTATATATTCTGAATACAATTCCTTTGTCAGGTAGATACATGTTTTGCAAGTTTTACTCAGTCAGTGGCTTGTTTTTTAATCTGCATCACAATATTTCTTGAAGAACATTTTTTAAAATTTTAAGCAGACCTAATTTATTACTTTTTATTTATTGTTTTTTTGTAGCCTAGATAAGATATTTTGTTCAAGCCATGATCACAAGGTTTTCTTCTATATATTCTTCTACAAGTTTAATATCTGTAATCCTTACATTTAGGTTTATTATCCAATTCAAATTAATTGTTGTATGTTTTAGGAGTTAAGGATGAAGGTTAATTTTTTTGTGTGTATGGTTATTCAAATTTTCCAGGAAAATTAGTTGAAAAGCTTATATTTAGAATTGCTTGGGTAATTTTATTAAAAATCAATAAAGAATATAGAAGGGAGTCTATTTCTAGACTACCTTGTTTCACCTGTGTATATTCTACCTTTACATTAATACTACAGTTTTTTTATTACTGTAACTTAGTATTGAGTCTTGAAATTAGGTAGTGAAAATGTCTCAACTTTATCCTTTTTCAAACTTATTTTTGTTACTCTATGTCTTTCCCGTTTGTATATAAATTTTAGATTTAGCTTATCGATTTTTACAAAAATAAGCATACTGAGATTTTAATTAAAATAATGTAGGTCCATCGAAGAAAACATATCTTACTTGTAACTGAACAAAAATGTGGAGGTTTGACAGCCTGTCGCCACAAAAGCCAAACTCATGAGGCAGGTGCTAGGGTAAAAAAAAAAGTTTTTTTTTACTTCTGCACAATCTGGGAGAATGGCAGACTCCTGTCTCAAAGCTCATCTTCTTGTAAAACCAAGACAAAGGGTATTGTCCACAGTTCCTGTTCAATTTTAAAGTACAGTCCTTTGAAGCCTGCAGGTGGCTGATAAGTGGTCCATGTTCCCCATCCAGGTAGTGTAACTTGTTCCAGCTGCTGTTCATTTTAGGCTTCCTCCCAGAGCCTCCCTGCAGAGTCCACACAGCCATGGGCCACAAGGTCCCCTGCTCCCAGGAGAGAGTGTGTGAACACACTGGAGAATGCATCACCATGTGGCCAAGAGAATGAGTGAGAGACTCCTTCCTGGAGGCCATGAGCCACAGGGCTGCTAAGCCCGCATGGCCCATGGAGAGAATAAGCCAAATCCATACCATGAGCAAGTGAGAGTGAACTAGAGAGAGCGAGCCTTTCTTTGTTTTCCTGGGATTATATTAGCTTGGGTGTGGAGTAGACCAGCTGCTTTCTCAAAATGACCAGTCAACTTCCCAAACTTTCGCATGCTTTGGGTGGGTCCACACCCCAACCAATCCCTTCTTTTTCAAGGTTAGAGTGACAGGTCTCTTTGGTCCAGCACCTCCCCCTGGGCCATTTTGACTTCTTTGGCCCCTGGTTCGATCCCCAATTTGGTACCAGAAGGGGGAAAAAGGGCTTTTTTCTCTTTCCAGTTACCTTGCTAAAAACTTTCACACACTCAGTGTAAGAACCTCCTTCTGCTGCGATATTGGCTGATGGTGAAGCTCCCCTTCTGCTCTGGGCAGACTATCTACCAGTAACAATTTACTGATGTTGAATATTCTGGTCCATGAGCATAGAGTTTCTTCATCTATTTAGATTTCTTTCATTTCTCTCAGTAGTATTTTGCAGTTTCAGTGTACATAGCTTTTTATATATTTTGCTAAATTTATCCCTAAGTATTTTATAACTTTGATGCTATTTTTATGTCAATTTCTGGGTTTTGCTAGTAGAGAACAATAAAATTAATTTTTGTATATATACCTTGTATCCAGTGACATTGATGAATTCACTTATTCTGGTAACTTTTTTGTATGCTCCATAAGGTTTTCTGTGTAAACATTAATGTCAACTGGATGTAATACAATTTATGTCTTCTTCTTGTCTAAGTCTTCCAATACAATATTGAATACAATGTTGGAGGACATTCTTCTCCTATTTCTAGTCTTAGAAAATTTCAGTCTTTTCACCATTAATTATGATATTAGTTATGGTTTTTACAGATACTTTTTATCAGATTGAGGAAATTTCTTTTTATTCCTATTTTGCTAAGAGTTTCTTAAAAAACCATCTGTAGATGGTTTATCAGATATTTTTCTGAATATATTGATTGTCATATAATTTTTACTTTTTAGTCTGTTAATATTATGGTTACATTTGTGCACACTATAGATAATTTTAAAATAATTCATATACTTTGTATATGCTGTTTTATAATTTGTATAAGTAATTATTTCTTCAGCTGTATTTCCATATGTAGAATTCCTGGGTCCAGTTGTATGTGCATTTAATATTTTGACATATATTGCCAAATTATCCCCCAAGGATTTTAATAAACATCCCTGCCTATAATTATTAAAAGTACCTTCCACTAATACTGAGTACTAGCGAATGTTTAAATATTTGCCAGTATTACGGGCATTGTAGTTCCTTGTTTTAATTAGCTTTTCTGTAATTATGTATTCAGGAATGGTGTAGAATGATATTATGATATCAAACACGTGCTTATTTGTTAGTCCAGCTCAAGAAGTTTGGGTATAAGGGCTCTCTGAACAAGAATAATAGGAGCCACCATTTGAGGAGCATTTTCCATGTTCCAGGCACTACCCAACGCACTTTTCTCATGGCATACCACTTAATTGTCAGTACAACCCTGTGATGTAGGTAATGGATAGAAAAATAAGACATTTGCCTAACTGTCCAGCATCAGAAGATTTGTCTCACAGGCAGAAAACAAGCAACAACCAAACTAAAATTCCAGTCCCAACAAATGAAATAAGAATTGAAATTCTAGCTTTAAGTCTTCCTAAAGACAAATGAAGTAGTCAGTCAAATAATATTGTTAACAACTCACTATTCCTTAGGGCAAACATGTCTGCATTTGTTGTTGTTTAGTTTTTATTTCATAATCATAACCTTAACTCTGCAATCCAGCTAGACTTGGAAAGGGCAAGGAAAATATGGAACCCAATGAACTTCAGCGAAAGCACGAAGATTATAGAGCATTCCAAGCAGAGAGGGGTGAAGGGGTGCTCTCCTGAGCTACAGAAGGACTGGCCTGGTGGTTAAGATAAAACACAAATCAAATTCATTAGAGTTGTCCATGGTGAGCCATGGTGATCGTCTCCCTGCTCTTGCCATTCCTGGACCCATAGCTCTCCATGGCTGTCACAACACCCATGCCGTCTTTCACCTGGCAGAAAACCACATGCTTGCCATCCAGTAACTCAGCCTGGGCAGTGCAGATGAAAATCTGGGGACTGTTTGTGTTGGGTCCGGCACTTGTCATGGACAAGATGCCAGGACCTGTGTGCTTCACGATGAAATTCTCATCCTCAAATTTCTCCCTGTAGATGGACTTGCTGCCTGTGCCACGTGGCGTGTGAAGTCACCACCCTGGTGCATAAATCCCGGAGTAATTCTGTGAAAACAGGAAGCTTTATAATCACATTCTTTCTCCCCATTGCTCAGAGCAGGAAAGTTTTCTGCTGTCTTTGGAACTTGGCCTGCAAACAGTTGAAGGAGACATGGCCCAAGGGCCCGCCATTGGCAGTGATGTGGAAGAACAAGGTGGGGTTGACCATGGCTGGGCACAGGGAGATCCTGGGCGGTGTATCCATGAGGCCGTGTATTTTCTCATTTTTTTCTAAATACAGGGATGATACCTACAATGACTGACTTCCGTGTTTTAGTCCTAAGCTTTCAAAACAAGTACTCAATCAAATATTGAATAAGAGTGTAACAATGATAAATAGTTTCATGTACAGACCTCGGTTCTTCCCAAACCCCGCTCATTAGGTTTGAAGTGACACAATAAGAGCAGCACTGGGGGATGGTCCAGTAACAAAGACCCAAGAGCACCCAGGAATTGCAACTTTCGTTTTAATTTGTGGTACTTCGCTTCCCATTTCTTCTCTTTTCACTTCCAATCAGAGCTGCAAATGACTTTTTACATGCTTTCTGCAGCCTTCTCTGACTTCCCTGAGGAGCTTACACTTGTTTTTCTCTCTATTATTGTGCGACTTTTCCTCCTGTTTCATTGTGTATGGCTACAGAGGTGAAGTAATTGAAAGCACCCCTTTCTTTTCACTTGGGTAAATACGGAGATCTTTTTTCATGCTGACAGTGGGGTATCAAAGGCCAGACTCAGTTTGTATCAGGAACTTGCTTTTCTAAACCTCAAAACCCTTCACCATGTGTTCAGCTCACGTATTCTCCTGGCTGGTTGATTTAACCCATGCTAGGCTCCTCTCTGCTTGGGGTAAGCACTGGAGATGGACCTTGGTTGTGAATTATTATTTATGGAGATATAAATTCGCAGGTCACTTGCAATGACTCCTGGATGCTTCACTGAACTGTGAAAGACACAGCTGAAGAGTGATCACAGGTGAAAGGTATTTGGAATTTAAAGGTGAAACATAATACCCAGGTCTCACACCTAGAGTTCTATTTAGTTCATGTTCAGTTCATAAATTCAAAAATTATCGAACTGTTCTGTACATTGGTGACATCCAACCTGTTCCAGAATGTCAGTGTACACACATATATAATACTGCTGGATAACATTAATGTGAGACAAAGAAAATTAAGGTGGCAGAAAAATTGGAGTAAGAGATAAAGAGGAGTGGTTCCCAAAACATATGCCATAGGATCCTACATCTTTGCTAGAAATAGGTCATATATTTGACTCAATTACCTAGTGGTCAAAGAAAAAAAATTAAAATAAGTTTCAGAATTGCCTACAGATATGATATATAAACTGTCTTGTTTCTCAGCAGTATATTTTACCTGGTACTAAGACTGGAGATTAATTTCTTCTAGAGCTACACATTAAGGAGTGTCAGAGAAGGTTTCTCTGGTGAGATTAGAGAGATCAACATTTCTTTCTGCATTTGGAGGTTATATTCTCCTCGGAGATCAATATTCTTATTCCCAGTCCTATGATCAATATTACAACTGATTCTTTAAAATACCTCAAGTTTAATCTCTTTAATATCAATTGTAATTTAGGGAAAGTAGTTTTATTAAGAGGGGTCGAAACAATGTAATCCAGGTACTCAGCTCTCTGAGACTGTGTTCATCAAGAACAAAATGTCAACTGTCCAGAGGCGGGGAAAATGGATGAAATATTGCTAAGGCAATCCTTTCTATATCTCTCACAAACTGGCTTTTGATTTTAACTGGTAAACAAGGAGTTCCAGGTTATATTTTGCAGCAGGAATTCAGTGCAGATATGTTCTGATAATCAACTGAACAGAGAGTAGAGCTGGTATTTTAAAAGACTGTCATTAACAAATGTACTGTTGGTTTTGGTCTTTGTTTATTGCACTCAGGCCTGGAGCTAAGGCAGGCCTAGTGGAGCAGGAACGAGCCAGCATGTTGCTCTGGCTGTGAAAAGCCAAGTTGCAGGAGAGGTGGAGGAAGAATTGCAAGGGCCCACACAGTGGTTGCTGGAGTTAGCGGTGGTGAGGGCTTGTGCTCGTGCCTGCGCTGCCCACTTGGCAGAGCACTGCTTCTCCATCACCTCTAATTTCTATCAACATACGTGGAGCATTCACAATGGCTAAAGAGATTAAAGCAATACTATCAACTCCAAACTCTCCCAAGAACCTAGAAGGTAGAAAATGAGTCTTATTCTGTCAGCCCCTTTCTTAAGCCATGGAGACTTGGAGACTCTGTGGAGAGCTGTGAGACCTTCCCCTTCTTTTATTTCCACCCTGCTCAGGATTCCAAACACCCCTATGGGATGTTTTGTGTAATTTTGGAGGGTTTACGTCACTCTCAATAACCAGATGAAGAACCTGATTTTAAAGACTGCCATTTACAGGGAAGTCTAGGCTTTTTAAATGGCCTACACGTCTACCTAGATAGGCCGTATCTCTGCCTGTGTGCTGCTTTCTCTCTAGACTCATTTCTTACCACTTCTCCTACCCCCAAACCTTGAACTCTGCAGTTTCTTAAAAGATGTCATGTTGATTCATGCCTCAGGGTATTGGATTATGCCCTTCCCTGTTCCATTTTTCCAGTGAACTCTGGCTGAACCTCCCAGAGCCAACTCTGAAAACTAAGTTCTCCTTAGTTGCCCTCCTCATTCTCCCCAAATTGCTCCCTTATCTCTTTGCCCACAGAATATTGTCGTCGGCAGCCGTCCGTCTCGAGAGACCATGGTGTAGCTTCTTAAGTGTCTATCTGCACCGCCGAGAATGGTTGTGCAGTCCGACTCGGGAGTGACACGGTATCTGTCTCCTCCCGTGTTGAATCGACATCTTACGATGACGTTGGAGTGTCCTCTCCAGTGAAGCTGAAGCTACAGAGCCTCGAGAGACGATGGTGTAGCTTCTTAAGAGAGTCTATCTGCACCGCCGAGAATGGTTGTGCAGTCTGACTCGGGAGTGACACGGTATCTGTCTCCTCCCGTGTTGAATCGACATCTTGCGATGACGCTGGAGTGTCCTCTCCAGTGAAGCTGAAGCTACAGAGCCTGGGCAGGGTGATATGGAGGGTCTGCTGTTGCCCATGCAGCAGACCCCCCCTCTCTTCGCAGCTGAAGGGTCCAAGGGAAAGACGGAGTCAATACAGCTTGGCTTCAGGTGCGCCGCAGGAGTTGCCGGTGTTGACTACAACGTCAAACCGCCTTAGGGACTCCGGCTCCGGATTTTCTGTCGGGGTTTACTCCCTTAGCCTTTCCCCTGAAGAGGTATGCCACAAGGCAGCGGAGGTTTTTTGGAGTCAGCGTTTTCCTTCTCTGATGTGCCCTGACTGGAAGATCGAACCAGCGACACTTAGCTCGCAGGCCGACGCTCAATCCACTGAGCCAAACCAGCCAGGGCTACAGAATATTGTACTGACTTCTATATAGCATAGGTCACTCTCTGTTGCAATTATTTGTTGACATGAGTGTTTCCTACATTAGGAAGTGACTTTCAAGGCCACTAACAATTTCTTAGTTGCCTCTCCATCCCTAGAATATAATTTCTAAAGCATAGTTGTTGTTTAAGAAGATTTTTGGATTTTTTTTTTAAACTATTCAGAGTCGTACAATCCTCCCATGGCTTGTAGAAGCAGAGGCTTGGAGAGGCATTTATGGAGACAAATGCTGTTAGAGATTCCAGGACTAAGAAGATTTATGGTATTTTGGAGCATATTCCTGTACAGAAAATTGGTTTGGCCAAACATCTTGATGTGTTAAAGAGGAATATTTACAAGGAATCTGATTTAATTGAGGAACATTCCCCATGATTAACTGCTAGACACTGTAATTACTAACTTGGAAGTATTACAAGAATATCTAACACCATAAGGTTTTCTATGTTTTTTTCCCTTATTTTCAAAATACACAATTATCAGTCAAATTAGTTGGAATATTTTGCAAGTGGTTCATGGACTGATACTTTTATATTTTCCCCGACTTGAGGAATGAGAATATTTACTAAAACTGTTGCATTGTGCTGCATGATGTAATAGAGAAGAGCTTTATCTCAGCATGTCGTCTCCTGGGATCCTCAGTTATGAAATGGGCTCAGATGCATGGTGAGGATTAAATGAAAGAAAGGGTGGGGAGAGGGGTAGGCTATTTAGCAGGACCAGAGTTGTTTGTGCTGATGCATGGAGCATGCTGGGAACAAAAGAGGTACCAGTGGCAGAGCAAGAGAGAGACTGTGAGAAGGAGGAAACGTGATACTAGCCTATGAAAGCAGAGCGGCCTCTGATTCTTTTTGCAGAATTATTCCATTGCTTTAAAATCTTTCTGGAATAGTTTAGCAATTACGGGGAATATGATAGAATGAATAGAGCATTCCTTAGGATTCAACTCTTGGCTGCGTCAAAATAATGTCTACCATTTTGGATCTTAAGGTCATGAGCATAGTGTGTGTATATAGTTTTATTTCATTTTTATAACAACCTCATAGATGCAAAGAAATTAATTTTTGTTATTATTCCCATTCACAAGTGAGTAGATTGAGACAGAAAGTTAAGTAACTTGTCTGAGGTAAAATACCTAGTAAGGGGCACCTGGATGCCAATCCAGGTTATTTAGGATGTAACATCACCATACTGCCTCTGTGATCTTCAGTAAGTTAACTTAACATTGTTGAGCTTTAGATTCCTTGTCAATGAAATGATTTCTACTACCTTTCTTGCTATGAGATTTCAATAAGCCAAAAAATGAAAATTTTCTCACCATAACTTCAGGATATGTACAGCTTGTTAAAAATAAAGACTGATCTCAAAGGTGTGTGTGTGTGTGCATGTGTGCATGTGTGCGTGTGTGTGCATGTGTATGTTTGTCTTGATCTGAGGAGTGGGATATTTTTTTTACCAGCTCACATGGAGGTACCACAGGAAATTGAATGGCAGTTGATAGGCAGCTTGGAGTTATATGACCTAGGTTCAGGGCTCCAAAGCCTGCCAGTGTGCAAATCAGTCAGACTCTGAGGTAGGCAGGGGGCATCCATGACCAGGATGGCAATGTGATGAGGCAGTGTGCACCTACTGTTTGTGCTTTTTAAAGAACCTACAAAGAAAGCAAAGCAAATTCATACCCATTGCCTCAATTCACACCATGGGGACCTACGAGGTTGGAGAAAGGAACTGGGCTGGAATTAAGGATTTGTTTATTTTTCTTCCTGCTTCATACATAGCCAAGGCCAAGTTGTTTTTGTCGTCCCTCCCCCGCCCCCAGGAGTACTTTTTTGGAAAGACAGAAAAGGTGCTAAAGATGTTTTGTTTCTATTATTTAGGCCCGAGTTCTTCAAGGATTCACCCTAAATGGTGCATCAGACCCCCCCCCCCCAACACTCACAGCATTGGTACCTCTCTTAAATGTCCCCCTCTCTGCAGCAGAAAAATCCTTCTGTGTATGAAAAGGATCATGTGTAGTAAGCAGTTAGCTGTTTGATGTCCTGAACCTCTAACTGGATTATCCCATGCTGTACTGCTCACTCCATCTTCTTGAATCCCCTGCTTACCATTTTTTTCTTTTTCTATCATTTCATTTTACTTTATCCTTTGCTTCTAATTATGTTGCCATCTCTCTGCATTATCAATCTTGAATATCCTTCTGTTTCAATAGAATCTCTGTATTTGGACTTGATGGATCAGTGGATTACCACTCAAGACAGAAGGAAACAAGGTGCCACATCTGGCATCTGAGGTCAAGCATGAAGTTGGAGCACTCAGAGAGACAGTTTTGTACTTAAGCGAGATGTCAAGTGGGACCTTCCCAATTAGTCAGCATCCCAGAGAGGATGGGCACAAAGAGAATCAGGGCATGACAATAAGCATTGCAGGGTCAGTGGAGACCTATGCAGAATGGTGAGTGAAGATTTGCTGCAGAGCATGGAGGGAGGTGAGAACTGGAGCAATTCCTTCCCAAAGGAAGCAGTGTTTTGTTTTTCTGTTTGTTTGTTTTTTAAGGAGTTCTCATGACCTTCAAATTGTTGAGAATGAAGCAATTAAAGCAATAAAGCATGTAGTAGACGTCAGTGTGTCTTATGATCTATACTCCATTTCTAGGAATTGGTCCTCCACTCAAACTTGCATTTGCAATGGAAGCAGCTATGGTTGAGTTTTGGCCCTGCCCCTTGGCTGCTATTAAGTGGCCCGGGGGAGGGAATCTAACTCAAAATGGGCCGAAGAACCTCTTCTCCAGGACTTTAGGACTGAATCTAAAGTGTAAGAAAAATGCTCAGAATCTATACTAGATATGTTTCTTGCCACATAAAGAAGAGAGAAGCCAGTCTTTTGAGAAAGAGAAAAGGTACATACAAAAAGAGGGTAAAAAAAGCTAATTCTAAACATACCAAGCAAATTGTCATTTTGGAGCCTATGCTGAAGTCACCCTCGTGATTGGAACAGCCTCCTGTCCTCTTTGGCTTTGCCCAGGCCTATCATAAACCATTCATTCCTCCAAGTCTCTCCTTGTCTGAGAAGGCCTCCCTGACCATATCTGATGTCAGTCTTCTGGGATCACTTGTATGTGCAGCTTGATTAAACTATTGATGGGTAGAAAATAAAAAGACTTAAATTTATTTTTACTTTGGGTTTGGTTAGTCCTACAAATTTCCTAAACAATTTTTACACATTTAACTTGGATATGGATGAGTTTGCCTTAAAGCCACAGAATTCTGTATTACAAAAAGCACTTCTCCAATGCCTTTTAATAGAGATATCCAATATCAAGGTATAAAGAAATAGATAATTTTATTAGAAATATTTCCAATGACCCCATGAGGTAATACTGTCTGATAACCTGTTTTTTTGCCAAGTGTGGGTCTGGTTTCATGCTTTTGAAAAACAAGGGAATATGAAGAGAAACCTCAAATAGTCAGTTCGGTCTAAGTATTTAAATAAAGCTCAGATAAATGTATTTGGATTTTCGGTTCTACATACAGTAGTATTCAAGATAGCTCTTTTGTCTCAACCCAGGCTTTAAAATGGAAATAACAGTGGCCTAAGACAGAGAACACACACACACACACACACACACACACACACACACACACACACACACAGACTCAGCTCTGGCTGTGTCTGTGGCAGTATTATGAATGCAGCTGCTGGACCCAATAGAGAGTATTGACAATAGGAGAGGCGACACAGCAGACGGTCAGCACATTCACCCAAATGTCAGGCAGTGGCATCATTAACATAGTGCAGTGCCCAATAACTGAGCTCTGCACGGATGGGGACTATGCAGGAATAATTACTTGGGCATCACATGTACTTCATCACTTCCAAATTAGATTTTACTAATCTACCGCTTTATTCTCAGTGTAATCTTATTACCACAATGGTGTTTCTTTCTTTTTTTATTTTTTTCAGCGCCTTGGAAGATTTATTGCTTCAAACCAATAACAAGATTTAGTGATTGCCAAAGGACATATTATTTTAAGATTTAGACTGATGTGAGTGGGCTGTGGAAATCCATTCTTCTTCTCTTCCACCCCCCATACTCCAAAAAACATTTTAAGGTGAAAAACAAATCATAGCTCCATATCTTGATTTTCTTTTTTTCAATAATACAAATAAAACCATATGAAAGTATGCTGCTAGTTATTTAGAAAGGCGAGTAAGGGTCAAGTGTTCATTATACAGTTTTTCCTTGTAAAAATGCATCTAGGAAAAAATGTCATCTATTGCAGTGGACATTTTGTCATGTGCATTTTATTTTTTCTCCACTAATAATTATGTAAAACAAATGTCCTCGGTGTTTCTTTTCCACTCATGCTGACCCAGAAAAGATGAAGGTAGAGAATGCTGAATGATTTCCTCCTCCAGGACACTGTAGCGCTTCAAGAACTACAAATTCTAGACCATGCCAGCTAGAAATTCTTTCATTGTTCCGTAGAGTAATCCAACATAGGCTGCTTATTTTAATTGACAAAAACAAATTATGATGAAAAATTACCAAAATCCAATGTCTTGCTCTTATAATTCTTTTATTAATTGCCTCAGAATATTTTCCAGATTACATGTGTACTAATGTACACTTTATATCATTTCATGCATTATCTAATTTCATATTAGAGAATCAAAAATAAGAGATTAATGATAGATTGATTGAAAACTAATATGAGATCTGTCCAGAAAGTATCAAGCCACATACGATGAAAAATAGAGACATTTATTGAAGAAGATAAAGATGCAAGACTCATTGTATGTACGACAATGATACTTCAGCCCCCTTCAAAGTCATGATATTCTTGAAGAAATCTGGTCATTGGTAGTGGTTCGGATCAAGTCCTTGGCAACTGCAGCATGATGTTCCTTCTGCTCTGGTGGCAGAAGCTGGGGAATGAATTTTGCCACAGCATGTTTCATGCCAAGATCCTGCATCAAAGCCTCAGACACAGTAGTCTCAGGAATCCCCAGAGCAGCTTCTAGTTCTCGCGCTGTCAGTCACCAATCTTTGTAGATTGCAGCCCGTAAATGTTCAACATTCTCAGGTGTTCTGCTTGTTGCAGGCCTTCCAGAACATGGATCACTTTCAACAGATTCTCAACCATCCTTGAAGTGTTTGTATGACCCTTTTATTTGTGCTGCACTCATTGCAGCATCCCCAAATGTCTTCTGAATCAGTCGAATAATTTCCATGGGAGAATGTTCAAGCTTAATGCAAAATTTGGTGCAGATTTGTTGCTCTACTCGCTCAGTCATTTCAAGTGCGACAGCCACACAGTACACATGCTCTCTCAATGGCATCTACTGTCCCCACTGACTAGTACAGTAGAGTCGTCATTGTTCATGCATGCTCATTCCAGTCCATTCTCCTTACTGCCAGGTTACATCGATGTTATGCAAAACATCCTCATTATATTAACAAAGGCTGGACTTTTACAACACAGACATCTATATATAATTAGTTATATTTCCTTTAGAGGGAGGTTGTTTGTCTCTAATATGGGACGGATATTGTCATTACAAAAATAATCAAGGTCAACATGTTTTCTGCACCCAGGGCCCATTAAAAAGTAATGGGGGAAACAGATAATTAGATGCATGGTTATTATTTACCATGATGAGTGAAGTACAGGGTACAACAGATGAATTCTCCTAGGAGCATGATCAGGGCTTACTTTTGTAGAAGTTTTGATATTTGATCTATTCCTATTTCTACTTTCAGGGGACAACCTGTCATCTGGGCTATGTCTTTTCTGTGTATTTCTATGAATTTGTCAACTAATTTCCACCCTATACCCTATACTCAGGATGTTAGCTAGTAACTTTTCTGCTAGAGGAAGGAATACTAAGCTTTGGAAGAGCCATATTTTGGTCCTTACTTGGCCAGTAATTGATGCTCTGTTTTTGAGACAAGCTCATGGTGTATCCAGGCTCGTTTCCATGTCCATATGGTAAAGATCTGAATTAAAGTATCCTTACAGATGTTTGGAATTCTGAAAGTTTATGAATTTAGTTATCTTGCCAGATTATCTGCCCTGCATTTTTATAGGATATATTTGAAGACCATCAATACCTAGAAAAAGGGGAAGGAGAATAAGAGGAGAATTAACAATAACTGAGTACCTGTTATGTGGCTTTGATACCTCAAACAAAACCTAGGGATAGTGATTCCATCCCAGGAGTACTCTCCAAATCTAACCTGCACTGATATATATGGTAGAGCTGAGATTCAAACACAATGCCTAAACACTAGTGATAGGTTTTCAGGTACATGGAATTAAGAACAATAATCAATAATTTGGGTCAGAGAAGACTTCCTGGAATCTGAGATCACAATTTTCTTTTTAAAGGCTGACCTTGTACATATGAACTAACCATGTTTGAGAAGTCAGGGGGAAAAAAAAGAAAAACAAATAACAACCAAAACACCTAAGTAAAGACTTCAGTTAAGAATGTTCTTTCTGGAAGGTGATTTTTGCATGGCTCACATACACCTACCCTTTGCTTTCTAATGGTAATACCATCTTTCACCTGGATAAGGATGTCATCCTGACAACATGATGCACAATGAAAGGAATGGCTGGGGTCTGGTGAGGAAGGACAACTGTCCAAACTGGCTTGATGATCCCACGGTCTTCTGTCACTCTGTAGTCCCAGCAAATGAGTTAACTGCACGTTTTCATTTCTCTCTGGTTGCTATGGTAATACAGCTCAGCTCTTCTTGAAATTTCTACCCTCAGTAAAATTCATTACATCAAAAAGGGTTGCTTTTGCCCAACCTTGTAGGATGTGGCGGCAACTATTTCAGCTGTCAGCACCTAAGCAGGAGTGGCAGAACCACCACCTAGAGAATAGGCTGAGGTCAGAGACCTGTGAGGAGGGAGGGATGTCAAACCCTAGCTACCTGGACTTGGTGTCTGAACCAGGTATCAGAACTGGGGTAGGCCAAACAGGACCCCGAAACCAGAGCCCATGAACAGGAAACCGAAACATATTTGTGAGTTCAATATTCTGTTCAGGTATTGTTTGAATGACTGAAGATCTATAAATGCACCTTAACTTTCCTTACAGGCACAGTGTTTTTGTTTTTGTTTTCCCTAAATAAACTTTATTTTGGAATTATTTTAAAACTATAGGACAATTGTAAAGATAGTCCAGGGAGTTCCTGTATACCTCTTGTATTATTTTTCTATGGCTATTGTAATAGAAAATTGGTGGCTTAAAACAAAACAGATTTATAATTCTGGTAGTCAGAGGCCAAAATGGAGTTCCTTGGGTAAAATTAAGGTGGTGACAAGACTGTGTTCCTTCTAGGACTGCTAGAGAAGAATCTGGTTTTTTGCTTTTCCCACCTTTTAGAGGCTTCCCGCATATCCCGATATGTAGTCCCTTTGCCTTCAAAGCCAGCTATGGCAAATCCAGTCTTTCTCCTGCTGCATCACCCTGACATTGATTCTTCTGCCTCCCTTTCCTTCATTTAAGGACCCCTATGATTATATTGTACCCACAAGGATAATTCTGGATTATCTCCCTAATATAAGGTCCACTGTCAAGCAGCCTTAATTCCATCTGCTACCTTAATTCCCCGTTGCCCTATACTTTATCATATTCACAGGCTCAGAGTTTGGAACATGGACATTTAAGATAGCCATTACTCTGCCTACCACAATGCTATCCAGTTTCCTCCATTGTTAACAGCTTACATTACTTTCACTGGTATATTTGCCAAAACTAAAAAACTGGCACAGGTACATTATATTAACTAAACCTAGAATGTATTTGGGTTTCACCAATTTTTCTATCAACACCCTTTTCCTTTTGCAGAACCCAATTCAGTGTATCACGTTGTGTTTAGTTGTCATGTCTCCCCAGCTTCCCCTGGTCTGTGACAATTTCTCAGTCTTCTGCTGCTTTTCTTGATCTTCACAGCTTGCAGGGTATCAAAGGGCAGAGCATTTTGTCTTACTCTGAGTACATCACATTTCCTATTTTAGCCCACAAGGAAAGACAGAGGGGCAAAATCTTTGCTTAATTTGCCAGAGCATCTTACTCCAGCTTTGTAAGCATTCCAGAAAAAAACAAAAACAAAAAAAAACACCCTGCTATTATTATCAATGAGTTCCTTCAAAAAAGCGTCCAATTGTTGGCTCTAGAAGAGAAATAGAGCTCAGTGGCCAAAGCCAAGCCTTCATGGATTCTCCTTCATTCATCATAGAAATACATAGGTTTACAATTAACAACAGAACGTGATATAATGGAAAGAGAACAAGGATTGGGACCAGAATGTATAAAATGATTTGTTCTTTCTTTTATTGTTATCAATGTTATTTTTAAAAGTTTACTGAAGAAAAATTGGGAAATACAAATTAAAGATTTAAAACTAAATGCAAATCATCTAGAAATAACCCTGCAAACACCTGGCTGTATACTGTTTATGAAAAAAAATGGAAAATTATGATTACATAATACTTAAGGTTTGACATTTTTATTTATTATCATCTTGGATTTCTATATGTGCTATAATTTATTTAAACATTTTCTGATTAATAGGCATTTAGTTTACGTCCAAGTTTACTCTCATGAAGATAAACTTGGCTAATATTTTGTGAACATATTAAAACTACTTATTTAGGATGATTTCTCAGTGGAAAAATTTTTGATATGTTAGATTATATTGGGTTAACAGCAACTCATAATATCAGAAGCTTACAGCAGTGGTTCGTGACCGTGGTTCATCAGCTGTTGCGGGGACTCTGCTCTGTGTCATCTTCACTCTGCGACCAGGTCATCAGAGTAGTCGTTATCTTAGACACTGCCAGTTATCGAGGAGTGGGTACTGAAGCCCTTGATGGCTTTTCAGGTTTTTCTCTAGCTCACTAAAATTTATCGATCAAATGAAGTCATTTGGCAAAGTCTGACTTCAAGGAAGCAGAAAAATATAACCATGCCACAGAGGGAAATACATTGCCAAAGGCCCTTCGGAATAGTTTCTACCAATTTACATGTTTCCAACATTATATAAAAATAATCATTTTCATATAGCTTTGTAAATACTGCATATTATCATGTACTTATATTTGCCAGTTTGACAAGTGAAAACTATATTTCATTTTTTTTTATAAATCTGTACCTAGTTGGTTATTAATGAAGAAGAACCAAGTTTAGATTTAGTTTTACATTGGGCAAGTTAATTAACATCTTTAACCTCAGTTTATTTATCTATATCATCGGAACAGGAAATTTCTATTTTATGGGTTATGGTAAAGATCAAATTTGATAATATGTGGTCTTATTTTAAAGGAGGAATCCATTTCATAATCATCTTTGTAGCATCAAATGTCTATATCAGTATAATAAAAATAATAAGAAGAATTATAACGACATTATGTACTAAAGTCCAAAGTGTAGAAGAATGATCAAAACATTGCAACCAAAAAGTTTTGGTTCTACATATAGCATACTTTATCCACTGTTAAAGAATTATAATACCCATTCTTCAGGATTTTTATGAGAATTCAATGAAATAAATTATGTTGGGTATGTAAAATACATTAACATATATATCATTAATGAAAATATAGTAGTCAATAAATACCTAATGAATTAATCAAATCACTATTGCCATTATAAAATCAATGTCCCAAGTTCTAAGATTTTTAAATATATCTGTGGACATCTCTTTGAATTGGGGATAGTTAAGCATGTCTTCCTAGCTTTATTTAAAGTAACATTTGTTCAGTATTATAACCAACAAACCTTTAAAATACTAAAATGAGATTAACTGTAGATCTTTTAACTATTAATTGTGTCACTTAGTGAAAAGAGAGTTATTGATTTCTTATGCATGATTGTTTTTAGTAATTTTCCACAGTTGTGCACAAGTACACATTATTGATCATAACTTTTATACTTTTTCCTTTACTTTGCTATTTTAATATGTCAGTGCAGATCATAGACATCAAGAATAGAGAAGAAAATGAAATCTGTTTACTTTTCTTAGTCTTTCATTAATTTACTCATTCTTTCAGTTTGTATATACCACACACTTATTCTCTGCCCTGCTCTGTACTAATCCTTCCACATGCATTATCTTATGAAATCCTAATAAATTCACAGAATAAGTGTTATGATTATTTTAATTTTTATAAGCCATAAAACTGAAATTTAGTGTGTCTAGAACTTTGCTTAAGACCACAGTAAGGACTGGGAAGATCCAAGACTGTAACTGGAATTGTGAACCTTCAGAAAGCATACCTTTAATTACCATGCTGGCCTACCCTAAGGCAACGACATTTGGGGAAAAAGAATAACTAGAATATTTGTAAAAGCTACATGTATAATGTGTGTGAGAGTATTAAATATTATTCAAAGTTTTTGACACTGGATGACCTGGAGGATATAAGTTACTGAACTGAATTCATATCAACCAAGATAAATGTTTAATTTAATACATTTCTCAAGATATGGTCAAAGCAACCATTGCATTTACACAACACCTATAATACAAATTAGTTTTTGTTAGGTATTGGTATTTAACACTAGTCCACGTATTGGTATTAGTACAAAGCTCATGGAGACTTTGTACATAGAATTAGCTGTATAAACACAAAACCCTAACTTACAGATATACTCTAATAACAGACAGTCAAGATTCTTGGGTGACAATTTTAAGCACCTCAAAACCAGGAGTGCATTTTCTTCACTATTGTTTGGAATTTCTAGACTAATAACTTTGTTTTTCTGGATAGATAGGTACATACCGTTCTGCCATTGAGAATAGAAAGATAAGTGTTTTTCTCTTTGGCAACAGCATGATTAAGAAGCTGCACACAGGGTTGCCTTAGAAAACAATGGGCCACACATAATTATATTCAGAAAGAATGCCTCAAGTTTCTAAGACAAAAATCATTTTTTTAATAACAGAAGTCTCCCACTATTTAATTGGCTTACCTTTTACAATTGGATGAACGAGGTAAAATCTCTCAGCTATCAAGGAAGTACATTTCACAATTAATTTACCTCACAGGGATTGCCAAGAAGTTGCTCTATTGTTATTATTATTTTTTTATGGCTATGGTGAGGGATTAGTAGCACCTGTTTCAAAAAAATCTCCCGTCATACTTAATAGTGTAGAACATTGAGCCTCTGCAACACATTTACTTCTGTATTAAAATAGAGCCTCATCTGTTTCTTAAGAGACCTAACTCCTAGGCATTCCTTTGAGCGATCTCTGTTTAGAACCATGCTGACCAAATGTCAGCCAAATGCGGGAGGCAGGTTCCTCAGCTTTTCTTACTGTGTATAAATATTAGCCTCAGAGAAGGAAAACTCTGACTCCAAAAAACCTCCGCTGCCTTGCAGCATACCTCTTCAGGGGAAAGGCTAAGGGAGTAAACCCCGACAGAAAATCCGGAGCCGGAGTCCCTAAGGCGGTTTGACGTTGTAGTCAACACCGGCAACTCCTGCGGCGCACCTGAAGCCAAGCTGTATTGACTCCGTCTTTCCCTTGGACCCTTCAGCTGCGAAGAGAGGGGGGGTCTGCTGCATGGGCAACAGCAGACCCTCCATATCACCCTGCCCAGGCTCTGTAGCTTCAGCTTCACTGGAGAGGACACTCCAGCGTCATCGCAAGATGTCGATTCAACACGGGAGGAGACAGATACCGTGTCACTCCCGAGTCGGACTGCACAGCCATTCTCGGCGGTGCAGATAGACTCTTAAGAAGCTACACCATCGTCTCTCGAGACGGACGGCTGCCGACGATAAATATTAGCCTGTTCTAGAGTTATTGAAAGTATATTGAAATGCTCTTAATTAGAAACCTAGAAGGTCTGCACTTCAGCCCCTTACTAGAGAGTATTACCTCAAAATAACTGCCATCCATTCCTTAAAGCCCAATTAAAAGAATCAATATGCATGGAAGGTTATCTGAAAGATATTCAGTCTAATGTCTCTAAAAGATATTCTTAAATCAAGACCAAATCTGGGAGAGCTGTGTAGCTGGACTGCACTTGGTTGAATTTTTTGTACTAAATTGCCACTGGTTTTGATGGCAACGGCTTTCATTAAAGAACATTACAATAGACAAATCTGTTGTTAAGGAGATATTATTGAGCATGTTGTTCATTACACTGGTTTGGAATAGTAGAGGAAGATGTGCTAGGAAGCCGTGACTGTGGCAGCTACAGCCACTGATCTAGACTCCGAATTTACGCATTGTACACAGGTATTCTCTCTACTTTTCCTCTCCATTCTCCTTTTAGCCCGGTTTCCTCAGGGTTTAATTTTTGTCCTGCTATATTTCATATAATTATAAAGTGTATTCACTTATAAGGTTAGTTACTAAATAACCATACATACTGAAGTGAGTACAGCTTGATGAATTTCTGGATAAAGAAATACGTCATTAGCACCTGGAAACCAACCCTTGACCCTCTTCTCAGGCACTACTGCCCATTCTTAGCTTTGCCATGTTTTGAACTTTATCCAGATAGAATCATATACTACTTATTCTTTTCTGTCTGGCTTTTTTTTGACTATTATATTTTTTTGTGACACTCATCCGTGATGTTTCTTTGTGTAGTTGCAATGTGTGTATTTTCATTGATCTAAAGTATTCTACTGTATGAATATCCCACAGTTTACTTAATGATTCCATGGTTGATTGACATTTTGGATGCTTTTGGTTTGGGGCATTCAAATTATACTTCTATAAATATTTTTATATGTGTCCTTCTGTTGGAGATATATATTTGCCATTTAAAATAACTTGCAAATAATGAAGAAGGAAGTGGATATACATGCAAATATATATAACATATCGTGAAATGTGAACTTCTAAGTCACCTATTTGAAGAGTTTTAAGCAGCAAAGTAAAATAATGAGGAATAAATGTTTCAGCAAAATGGTATAAAGAATGTGTTGTAATGGAAAAACAGAAATAGGAGGCAATTGACATGATTCAAGTGGAAGGCAATGAGAATATCCACCAGGGCGAGGAAGAGAAGATTGACTAGAAACATTTGGGGGACAGAACCTAAGGACTTGACTGAGTCTGACAGAGAGCTTGAGCACCTGGGAAGATGGTGGTCAGTGCCAAGAGATGGAATACTGGAAGAGAGAAAACTTCCCAGGGAGGAGCAAAGATGATGAAATCATGAATTCATCTTTGGATATCTTGAGTATGAGAAAGCTTCCCCCAAAGAGGAAGAATCTAAATGTGAAAGCACTAGTGGAATATAGGCCAGAGAAGGAATGAATAGCAGGTATTCTATCTCATGAGTAGGAGCAGCTGACTTTGTTTATATGCTGATGTGCATTTCTGTTGCAAGAGGAGACCTGGTAATCGACATACCTACTGGGGTATAGGTTGTATATTCAGGGAAAGAGGGAAATAATCTATATTTATATTGTGCTAGAAGTTTCAAATGGCGCTAAATACATTTCCTCCCTTCTAGCCCACATTTTCCTTTCTCACTGACAGCACCCCTGTTCAGACCCTCAGGATCATAAAACTGTATTCTTCAATGGCCCTTAGAGGTCATTCCTCCCAGTCTTTTTGGTTTTATGCTGAATAATTGAGACTGAAAGAGGCTTAGTGGCATGTCCAAAGCACGGAATTAGGTATGGAGCCAAGAACAGCATCCTGGTCTCATTTCTCCTTTCCATCCTCTCATAGATAATCTATATTGGCTTTCCAACTGGGCTCACCAGGCCCAGTCTCACCTTTCATCAGTCCATGTGGCCGAAGGCTACCGACGATTTGAGATAGTCAATCTCTGTTCAAAAGCCTTCAATCTTTTCTTAGTTCCTGCAAAATAAAAGACCAAACTTTTGAGCTTAGTATCCAAGGCATAACGAAAAAAATAGTCTCATCTTTCATTCCTATAATTCAAACAATAATTTGGTATTCCCCAAATATACCCACAATTTTACCTTCAGTCCCTTATCTTTATCTGGCAAAACTGCATTCATCTTTCAAAGCCTGTTCTAAATACCAACTACCACATGAAGAATTTCCTCATCCCCCTGAATTATGTCCCTCTTGGAGCATGATTTCTCATCAAATAAATGGGGACAGTAATACCAACCACACTGATTTGTGCTAAGAATTAAATGACAAATGCAAAACTCCTGGCAGAGAGCTGGTCATATAGTGGGCTCTCAATACCTCATCTTCAAAGTATTCTTTGAACCACATAGTTGTGTATCGCTTCCTTACTTGCACTCTTGTATTTTGCATTTCTAAAGTTTTATGTGCTTCACTTAATTCTCTAGCTATATAGTAAATATTTCAGGGATGATAAAGTACTTAGGGCTGGGGCGAGGCCTCATTTTTCTTTGTATACCGAGCCCCTAACTCTCTGCTGGTCACTAACTAGGTGCTTAATAAATATAAGTATTAACTTGAATTGATTAAATCCATAGCCCAGGCTGCCTTCTCAGCATCTAGTCCTGAAGCACTGAGTTTTGCTGGAGAAAAAGTTACACCGTGGAGGAGACTGGGAGCTGCAAATGAGTCCCTCATACAACCCTGTTAGGTTTCTTTCATCACAGTAGCCATTTAAACCCTGTCAGCTCTTTTCAAACTTTCTGCTTCTGTCTCTTCCCTCTCACTTGGTCCATCTGTGAGATACATGGCATGCCCTCCGATATTGCAACAAAAGAAGAAACTCTATTTTCTGCAAACTCATCCACCAACTTATTCATGCTCCCCTTATTCTTACTTTCCTTTTTGCTCTCCCAATGAACTGGCTGTTGCTCCTTCTGTGTTAGGTTAATTCTTCAAATGTATTCTTGATTTATAAACTTGCCCACTTCCTCAGGTATATTTCCCTGCTAATTATCTTCTTCCTCTTCTCCACTGACTCCTTTCTAACAACAGTTGAGCCAATTTAGTTGTCCCCAACCTTAAAAAAAAAAAAAAAAAAATCCCTTGATGCTAAATGTTTCTTAGATACAACATCACGTTGCTTCTTTTCTTGAGTCACCCACATTCATTGCTTCTTTTCTCTTACATACCCCACCACCATGGGCAACAGCAGACCCTCCATATCACCCTGCCCAGGCTCTGTAGCTTCAGCTTCACTGGAGAGGACACTCCAGCGTCATCACAAGATGTCGATTCAACACGGGAGGAGACAGATACCGTGTCACTCCCGAGTCGGACTGCACAGCCATTCTCAGCGGTGCAGATAGACTCTTAAGAAGCTACACCATCGTCTCTCGAGACGGACGGCTGCCGACGACCCCACCACCTACCTTTGGAGTCGACCTTTTGCCACTCAAATAAAAATGTTCTGGCAGAGAACACCAGTGGTTTCTTGATTACCACATCTGGAGAGCCTCTCGCTCCCATGGTCCACTCATAACCCTCATCGCTCTACTGCTACCTCCGTGGTCCCCCTTCCTTAGCCTGTTCCGTAAGTGTCAGAGTTCTCCCGATCTTCAGCTTTCTTCTTTCCCTTCTCTGTAAGTGAAACCATCATCTCCCATTGCTCCATGGATTTTCTATATAGTAATGACTCAGATAGTGGTAAATCTCTACCTGATCTCTCTTCTCGCCTCCAGACCTGCCCTCCTACCCAGCCACAGCACCTCAAACTTACAGCACACCTAACAGTGGCGTCTGGATCCTCCACTTTTCTTCTTACATCTCTTCTTCCTCCTTCTCTCAGGGATAACCACTACCAGCAACTCAGTTTCTGAATCCAAATTTGTAGGTTCACCAGTGAAAAACCCCTTTCCTGCACCCTTTTTCTCTACACGCTGAACAGCTCCTCACACTCTGTTAATTCTATCTTGTTACTAAATCTCAAACCTGTGCACTGCTTTCCATTTTCATAGCCCCGGCTTTGTTTCAAAACTTTATTCTTTTTTATTTGTATTATTGTATATACTAATTTGCTAGGGATGGCATAAAAATACCACAGACTGGATGGCTTAAACAATGCGTATTTATTTGCTCACAGTTCTGTAGGCTAGAAGTTCAAGATCAGTGTGCCAGCAGGGTTGGCTTATAGATGACCACCTTCTTACTTTGTCTTTACCAGGTCTTTCCTTTGTGTGTACATATGTCCATGGTGTCTTTTTATGTGTAAAGACACAAGTCAGATTGAATTAATGCCCAACCTAGCAGCCTTATTTTAACTTAATCACCCCTTTAAAGGCCCCCTCTCCAAATACAGGTCACATTCTGAGGTATTAGGGGCTAGGGCTTCAACATACAAATTGGGGGGAGGGGCACACAATGCATCCTATAACAGTATTATAGATAGCTTCAGTATTACTTTGTCTGGGCTACAATTAAAATATTACTATAACCTATGTGGCTTAGAATAACAGATTTATTGTCTCATAATTCTGGAAGATAAATATCTGGAATCAAGGTGTTATATAGTTGGAAGCATGCGATATTGGCTTCTTCCACTTAGTAGGTTCCTCCATAGCTTTTTGTAGCTTGATGGCTAATTTCTTTTTTGCACTAAATAGTATTTCTTTGTCTGAATGGACCACAGTTTATTTATCCGTCCACCTATGGAAGGACAGTTTGCTTGCTTCCAAGCTTTGGCAATTATGAATAAAGCTGATATATATGTAGATTTTTGTGTAAATGTACTTTTCAACTCCTTTGGGTAAATGTTAAACAGTGAAATTACTGGATCATATGATAAGAGTGTATTTAGCTTTGTAAGAAACCACCAAACTACTTTCCAAAGTGGCTGTGTCATTTTACATTCCCACTGACAATGTATGAGAGTTCCCTATGCTCCACATTCTCCCCAGCATTTTGTATTGTCAGTGCTACAGATTTTGGTTACTCCAATAGGTATATAGTACTATCCTGTTTTTCTCATTTGCATTTCTCTGATGACATATGATGTGGAACATCTTTTCCTATGCTTATTGGCCATCTTTGGGGAAGTGTCCCTTTTTGTAGTCAGGTCTGTTTCTTTATTGTTGAGTTTTAAGAATTCTTGGTACATTTTGTACAACAGGCCTTCATCACATGTGTCTTTTGCAACTACTTTCTCCCAGTCTGTAGTTTGTCTTGTTATCTTTACATTATCTTTCATTGAGCAAAGTTTTGAATTGTGCCTTTGGTGTGGTACCTAAAAAGGTATGCATGACTATATTTTCAAATTCATGCATAAGTGGTTCCCAAAATGATTTCAGGTTGAAAACAGAAAAATGTTTGTGTCAGGAAATTCCAAAACAAAATGCTGCCTGTGCATGTCAGAAACTTTGTGCGTCTCTTTCACTTAGTCTTCCTGTCTTAGTAAGTTTTTATGCAAGTTTTATAATCATGGAAAGTATTAATATTTCAAATCTTGGTTATTTGTAGAGTAAAGAGAGGCAGGGAAATTAAATGTAATGACATTAGGCTCTCGTTTTCCTTCTGCAGAACACATCCATCTTTAGGAAATATAATTATTCTCTCTTTTATATTAGTTCTTTCTGTAACAAAAATTAATGACCTGTATTCCAAAACCTCTTCCTTTGACTTAGATGAGAATAGCTGGAGGACTCAAATAGCCTTCTAATTTTTAGTCAGTGTGTAAAAAGGAATAAAGATGGCATTTTAATAGGTCAAATCACATTATAACAAGGAATAAGAAACTGTACATATTCTTTGTATAAAAATACGATTGTTCTTGATATATTAACCTAATAAATGGACAGCTGTCTAAACTCTTATGAATTCTAATTATTCAATGCAGAATCTTTTGACTTCTTATGAAGTGAATATTCATATTATTTGTGATTAATACATTTCCAAATTTTAACACTTCTGTTAAAAAAAAGATTACCATACTGTCTAGGACAAACTTGTTTTGTATATGAATTTTTAAAAATATTTTCTAACATTTTATCATTAAAATTATGTGTGCTAAAAATGTATTGAAGATGACCTTAATAAAATTAAGGAAATTATCTTCTATTACTAGTTTCCCAAAAAGCCTTTATCCTAAACGGGCACTCAATTTTATCAAAGACTTTTTCTTTAACTATTAAATATGAACACATTTTATCCTTTAATCAGTTAATATTGTGGTTATATATTTTATTAAAAATTTGTGTGTGGATTTTTTTTTTCTGTTGTTAACAGACTCTTTTGGTTTGTAGTATATCTTTTACTATATTTTGAATTTTAGCCTTTTTTTGTCTTTACTTTTTAGATGTGTTTCTTGTAGATAGAACAATCGACAGTAATTTATTAAATGTCCCTGGAAGCCAAATTCTTGGGTAAGCACTGGGAATCAAATAGGGACTAAGAGATATAAATTTCCTGACCTCATGGAATGTACATTGGCATGGGAGACATAAAATAAATGTGTACACAAATAGTAAATAAATAAATAAATGATTATACTTCATGATCAGTACTATGAGGTGCAGAAAGAATGTTAGAATAGAGAATAATGGACTATTTTAAACAGTACAGGTAGGGAAGACAACTAAGCGAGAAAGCAAACCACGTGAGGAGCAAGGAAATCACACACCAGAGGGGAAAACGCACACATACATCCTGGCCAGTATGAACTTAGTGTGCTCTAGGAATCTGCAGAACAGCACTCTATCATGAACCCTGTGAGCAAGCAATTGAAGGGTACTAATGGGGATATTAAAAAGAGACACAAGGGAGAGAATTTGTGTCATGATAAACAATTTGTACTTCAGAACAACAGAAAAATATTGACAGTTTTTAGGTGTAACATTTCTAATTTATGTTTCTAAGAATTCACAATTATTACCATGTAGAAGTGTATTTAGTGCTGGTGGAACATAGGGAGAAGAAACACAGACACCAGACCTATGCTCTTGCAGTGAAGAATGCTGGTGGCTTGGATTGAATTGGGGAGATTGGATGGATTTGAAGTGCATCGTGGGAATGTAAAACTAATAGAACCTACAGGTATTTGGGATATGTGGTGTAACAGACCAGGAAGAGTCTGGCATGCCTCTCATGGTCAAGTCTTATAGTGTTAACTTTGATAAGAGAGAGATATGGGGTTGTGGAGAGAACAGAATATTTGTTTTTGGGTGTATCCATGTGTAACCTCTGGGGAATGGTTGTGGAAAGAAAGAGATCAATTTTAAACACATTATTATTGAAATGCCTCTGAGACATCCAAGTGAAAATGCCAAGTTACAGTTATATTTGCATGTCTGTAACTTAAAGGAAATATATAGACTAGAGTTACAGATTTGGAAATTGCCATCATATAGAATAGCAATCAAAAGAATGGTTTTGAATCAGGACTGCCTGAGCTTGTCTCATTTTGCAATTTAGTAGCTCTGCAACCTTGAGCTAGTTATTTAACCTTTCTGTGGTTTAGATCTGTCATCTATAAAATGATGATAGTTATGTAATTAATTATGTAAATAAGTTAATACAGATAATACATATAAAAAATAAAAAAATTCTACTTGTGTGAAGCCTAAATAAATGTCATCATTGTCATCATCAACACCATCATTGTCATCATCTCTATGGGTTATTTTTCTTGGATACATTTTTCTTCTAAATTAATGACTCTAATAATGAAATTTAAATTGAAGACAAACACGGTAGGGGAAATTAGTACAGGATAAATACTTTGGGAAGTAGGATATTCTATAGCCTTCATCAGAATGCCAAGTCAATAACCTATGCCACCCTCTGTAGGCAATCCACCCTCAAACCTAGCCCATCCAGTGCCAAGCATGTAATAGGTGCTGAGATAATGTTTGTGGGCTAAATAATACTAAATTAAATTGATAGTAGTCTGAATTTTTAAGATTGTATGTTCCATAGAGTTTTCTAGGAATTTTCTGAACACCCCTGGCTCACTGACATGTTAAAAAAATTTCCAAATTTTATACCAGGATTGCAAGTATATGTCAAGCTGTTCTACTGTATTTCCCAAACAGACTCCCTTCTCCACTTCCAGTACAAACTTACAATTCAAAATACACACGCCAAAAAGAGAGATTCATTACAATCTTGGCCACTCAATGAAGTCATAATCCTCCTCTGATTCAAACTGAATTTTTTCTTTCTATCAGCCTGTGGTCCTCGGCTGTGATAATCTCTCACAGACATGTAGATGTATATATGATAGAATTGTTGAAAAGAAAGAAAAGATGAGAATCTATAGCTGAACCAGTCACTGAGCTCTCCATGCTGGTAATAAATATTTTGGTGCACTCTAGTGGTGGAAGGAGATAGACTGGAACACTTGATGGTTGTATGCTAGTATTAGCCATAGTGATTGTTATTTTGAAAAAAAACCTTTCACCAGTTGTGGATTTCAAACATGACTAATGGAATGTTTCATGCAGTATGTGAAATTTATATATGAAACTTGCCCCTCTCTACCCAGAAAATACCTAGATGAGAATAACTACATTTCTTTAACAGAACACTTCAATTTAAATAGAAATGTCATGTGTATTGTTGAAGGTTTCCTGTCTTTTGTGACCTTTTCATTTTTAACATGTGTGTTCTTCCCATTGTGGCAATAAGAACTATTCTTCAATAAAAGCTGTCAGGGACTAGAGTACGTGCATATGAATAGAATTTAAATGGTCATAAGTGCAAATTAGATATTTGCACACACATTGATAAATGTTCGTTTTAGATGTTTTTGTATTGTTTCCTATCTTCCCCATCATACTTCTGGCTTTTGCTTCCTGTAATCATAATAACCTCCATATCTCTGATTATTTATTCTTCATCTCACAAGACCTTCCCTTGGGCACCTCTTTTTCTATTTTCTTGCAACTGTTTATCTTTTTAGGGTAATTTGTTTTCCCATAGATTGTGAGTTTCTGGAAGACCCAGCTATGCCTGATCATCCTGCCACTTTCATGACACCCAACACAGTACCTAGTAGACGATGGGCATTGGGGGTACCTGATAAGTGAACAAATGCATGATCATCCTGACCTCTTGTTTTAGAGACTCTTTATAATGGTGGATTATATTCATAGGTTTGCATCCTCTGAAGTTCCCGGCTCAGTCCCAAAAGCTGGCTGTTGTTTCCTTGATAACCAAAGAGAGTGAATTTCACATTATTTCCTTCCTTTCAAGGAATCAGCATGATCTTCTAGTTGTGGTATTTCTCTTTGGGATATGCTATTGGGAAAGGGAGAATGCACTCAGACAGCTCAGTTTTCAAATCACCTTACCAAATTAAAAGTGTGGGTAACCAAAGGTGAGAGGTAAGCAAAACCCGCCTTTATGTGGTTTAGCAGAGAAACACCAGGTTTAGGAATCTGGAGAACTGAGCTGGATGCTCCATATCCAACTTACTACATGGCCAAAAGCAAGGAATGCACTGTCTGGAGGTTCTGGATCTTATTTATCAAGCAGACCCATCATACGCAGAATCAAATGAAACTACAAATAGAAGTGTCTGCATACAGCTCTAAGGGCTGAAGGGCTTTTGCAGTTAAAAAAAAATTTATTGTTATTCTATTACAGTTGTCCCAATTTTTACCCCTTTACCCTCCCTTGCCCAGCCTACCCCCACTCCCACAGTTAGTCCCACACTGTTGTCCATGTCCATGGTCATTCATACATGTTCTCTGACTAGTCCCCTCCTCTTCTTCGAACCATTATCCCCTCTCCCTCCCCATCTGGTCACTGTCAGTCTGTTTCATGTTTCCATGCCCCTGGTTCTACTTTTCTCATTAGTTTACTTCTTCATTAGACTCCTCTTATAGTTGAGATCATATGGTGTTTGTCTTTCACCTACTGGCTTATTTCACTTAGCATAATATTCTCCAGTTCCATCCATGCTGTTGCAAATGGTAGGATTTCCTTCTTTTTTTTTCTGTTGCATAGTATTCATTGTGTAAATGCACCACAGAATTTTGATCCATCATTTACTAATGGGCACTTAGGCTGTTTCCAGCACTTGGCTATTGAAAATAGTGCTGCTATGAACATAGGGGTGCATATATTCTTTGAATTGGTGATTCAGGATTCTTAAGACATATTCCCAGCAGTGGAATCACTGGGTTAAAGGCAGTTCCATTTTTAGTGTTTTGAGGAAATCCCATACTGTTTTCCATAGTGACTGCACCAGTCTGCATTCCCACCAACAGTGAACTAGGATGCTATTTTCTCCATATTCTTGCCAGCACTTGTTGTTTGTTGATTTGTTAATGATGGCCATTCTGACTGGTGGAGGTGTGTGTGTTTGTGTGTGTGTGTGTGTGTGTGTGTGTGTGTTTAAGCCTCTAACTTTTGAAAGTATGATTTAGCTGTGGGGGAAATGCTTGAATTCTTTCAATCACTTATTTGACAAATATTTTATTGAACATCAATTATGTGCCAAGTACTCTTCTTGGAACAGGTAATATATACAACTGTGAGCAAATAAAATATACTTTTGCTTTCATGGAACTTGTATTTTAGTGAGATAGAGCAAAAATGAATAAATACTATGTAATTATATGAACATACATTCAGTGTTGTGAAAAAAAGCGGGATAGAGAATAATGGAAGATACAATTTCATATTAGGGGGCCAGGTAAATAGTTTCTGCAGAGTTGACAGTTAAACCAGGACTGAAGGAAGTGAGAGAATATCTGGGGAGGAGCCTCTGAGACAAAGAAAACAGATGGAGGACAGGCCCTGAGGTTGGAAAATGCTTGAATGGGCTCAAGGAATAGCAATAATGTCATTGTAACTGAAGCGAACTAGCAAGAGGGAGAGAATAAGGAGATGAGGTAGAGAGAGGTAGCCAGGGGTCATATCATGTACTAACTGGTAAGCCATTAAGAGATTCATTTTTTTACAATAACTTCAGAGTTATAGAAATGATGCAAAGATAATACCAATAGTTTCCCTGTACCCCATGGACATTTGCCCCTATTATTAACATCTTACATTAGTAGGGTACATTTGTCACAACTAATGTACCAATATTAATAAGTTATTACTAACAAAAGTTCATACTTTATTCAAATTTGCTTCATTTTTATATTACAATAATTTTCCTGTTTTAAGATTTTTATCAAGATGCCACCGTGCATTTAGTCATTTCTCTTGGGGCTCCTCTTGGGCTGTAACACTTTCTTAGATTTTTCTTGTTTTTGATGATCTTAAGCATTTTGAGAAGTACTGGTCAGATATTTTATAGAATGGTCCTCTGTTTGGGTGTCTTATAGTTAGACTGTGGTTATGGATTTTTGAGAGGAAGAACACAGAGTTAAAGTGCTCCTCTCATGACATCATAACAAGATCACATGTCATTAACATGACTTACCACTGATTTTGCTAACCTTAATCACCTGACCAGGTCTGTGTGTTACATGCCATGAAGTTGACTCTGACTTCCAGCCAACTAGTAAATGAGCCATGTCCTCACCGGCTCTGCTCAGCTCCTGCAGACTCATGCCTGTGGCTTTTATGGAGTCATTCCCTCTCATATTTGATCTTTCCCTTTTCCTGACTAGGATACTGTTTGGCCAATCTCTGTAAAATTATTTTTCTCCCATTTTTATACTGTACCCTTTATAAGGGCATTGCTATCAACATCCCACATCTAAGAGGGGCAGGGAGTTATGCTCCAGCTTCTTGAGGGGAGACTGTCTACAGAAACTATTTGAAACTCTTCTGCACAGGAGATTGGTCTATTCTTATTGATTGATTGACTCATTCATTCATTCACTCATGTGTTTATATCAGTGTGGACTCATGGCTGTGGATTTTACACTTTGGGTTATAACCCAACCCTACATTATTTATTTGTTTCTCAGCTTGTTCCAGGTGTTGCCACTGGGAGCCTTTCAGTGAAGTTCTTGTGTCCTTGCGCGTAGCTCATCATTTTGTTTACTTGAACCATAGAGAAACTTGAATACTCATTCTAAACATAGTGGAAGCCATTGAAGAGTTTGGGGAAGGAAACAGCATCCCATTTACATCATACAAGGACTCCTGTGGCTGCAATGTAGAAAATAAACTATACTGTGGCAAGTTGAGAAGGAGGGAGCTTGTAAGGTGGCTCCTTAGTGTGGGTGAGAAGTGAAGGGGACTTGGAAAAACAAGGTGCAAGGGTGGAAATTAGAATGGGTCAAATTTGGTATATAATCTGTAGGATGTAATTAGAGTATTTCCTGACAAATTGGATGTGGAGCATGAATGAGGGTCCAAGGTGATTCCAAGATTGTGTTCTGAGAAATTGAATAACTGGTGATACTATTTACTCATACAGCAAACACTGGAGAAGCAGCAGTATGGAGGCTGTAAATAAAACATATGATGTATAACACAGCCCAGCTAAATAAAACTCTACTTAAAAGAGCAGTTTCCTTGAAAACCTTGTTTTGACTTGTTCTTACAAAGTAACTCAGCAGCATGATTCAAACACTGGCTCTTGGGCCAAGAGAGGCAGATGGTAGCTGTTTTTCAGGCTAGGAATGCAAGGGAAGAGTTTCTGATTTTTTTGTGAATATAGTTTCTAGTAGCTTAGTTTATAAATATTTCCTTTGTTTATAAATATTGTAGATCTGGGCTTGTTTTGCCTGTGTGCATTCAACTCTCATAGCCCTGGGTGAAGTTATTTTTGGGGAATCAGAGAGCTTACCCTGAAGATCAAATCGAAGCTGCCCTTAAAAAGATAAAATCATTCCTTCCTAAGAGTGAAAATATTGAAAATGAGATTTGATCTTGAGAGACTTTGGTTTTAGATTAAGATATTATATAAATTTCCCAAAGAGTTGATGAGTGATTCTTTCAGCCAACAGACTTTGCTGTGGACCTATTATGTGCTAATCCTGCTTGTGTTCAAGGGAAAGGGTTAAAGGTGTCTAATGACATAGTAGATTAGAGATGCTATGCAGAAAAATCTGGCCTGGGGCCTGGCCCATTGGGTAGCCAATTGATGGAACATGTTATTATACTATGTAACACATACTTCTAACTGTTCAGCCCATTATACATACTGCTTTTCCCATCTGCAAGATACTTCCCTCCCTTCTCTGCCTTATACACCCCAGCTTGTTCAAGATGCTACTTTAACATCATTCTCTCCGTGGAGACTTCCCTTTTCTCCCCACTCCTCATTCCTAAGCACTGCTTGGTTCATATTCAAACCAGCAATATTTTCCAAACTTCACTCACTTATCTCTCTCTTGAGTTGTTTTCCCTACAGACCCATACACTTACAACATTATTAACTATATAATTTGATCATACTGATGCACTATTTGTAACTTAATTTAATTTCATCTTTTACAATAATACTTGTAAAATCAAATCAAAAGTTCATGGTTCTTATTATATTATTCAACACATGAAAATAAATATATACTATTCATAAAAACAATATGATCAAAAACCATTTCTCACACCACCAATGGAATGTATACCATGCTTTGGGAATCACTGGGTTTATTATGATGAATTGTTAATAGATTGCTTTAAATAGTCCCAATTCTCTGCCCTCCCTCTATCCATATTCTTCATTATGCACCTTTATAGTGCACTCCCACTACTGACAGGGTACAAATCCCTGCCCCGGGGCCTGACCATGTGACTCACTTTGGCTAATGGGATGTTAGTAGACAGAGTGGAAGTGAAAGATTGCAGGCCAGAATTAGAGTACTTTGAGTGAGGTACCTGGGGGGCAAAACTTAAAGGAGCACTCATTCTCAGGGTTATGTCTCAGATTCTGAAGGCTTGAAAAAGCTATTGGGCTTTGCTCTTGCATTTCTTCCAAGGCAATAAAAAGAATATACTAACTGATCTTAGGAGAAATATGAGAGACACATGAATCAAAGCTACTCCACCTTAGGTGCCTGAGTCAAGCCCAGACTAAGGCAGAGCTCCCTGCCAACTCACAGAAACATGAGCAAGCCAGTCAAGATCAGCCAATCCTCTTCTACTTCCCAGCAGATCCACTGACCCATGAACTATCATAGTAAACAATGAAGATTTTTAATACATATAAACTTCAGCAAATGTTCACTCTGATAATTATTACTAGTTGCGTTACCTTGAGTAAGTTTTTTAGGCTGTCTCAGCCTGACACAGAAAGGGATATAATAATAACTACCAATTATCTCTCAGAGTTCAAGATTGTGTGTGTATCTATTTCTGTCTTGAGTCACTGACAGAGCTTTTGGTATTACTGCTTTTATGACACTGTCTGTCCACAATGTTCAAAGTAAAGAAGAGGCTCCTTTATAATTCATGAGTGTTGTTGTTCAGTTTCTCTCACATATTGTTTGCCAATACAATTGTCATGAGTAACATAACAATAGTTTTTGTTTTTGGAGAATTCTTTCAATGCTGTGCATGCATTACGTCATTTAACACTGACAACTTAATGATATGGGTGTAACCTCATTTTGCAAAAAAACAAAACAAAAACCTGAGACTCCGAGCTGTTATATAATGTTATGAGGTTACACATCCAGCAAATATCAGCCCAACCTAGGTCTATTTTCTTCTCTAGTAGTAATCTGCTTCCTCAATACCATCTGTAATTACACTGTCCCTACGTAACAATCATTTTTTATTCTGTACTCTTTTGTCATATTTTTCTTATAGTTAACGTAAGTGTAATTTAATATTCTTCTATTCACCTAATGTTATAAATATTTATTAAAGTTGTTATGAATTATTATTCTTCTTGGATGACAAATAGAAACCATTGGGATCATTTTTCCTATTTTCAAAAGTTAAGGTTGTCTCCAATTACTTTGTATTTATAATAAGCATGTTATATTTTCTTTAGAAAAATTATCCAACACAAGTTTAGTTAGCTAAATTATAAAAAATATTTTATTGTTTTGATAAATATTCATGTTTTTAATATATTTATAATTTTTTCTGTGACCAATGGTGAATGTACACATTTTTCTACAATTTTGTGCCATAAAATATTACTATTTTTAATTAAGTTTATAAATGTAAAAAACATTGCACTGTTTTTTAATTTGTATTTATTTGATAGTGAGTCAAGTTGAAATATGCTGTCACTTAACCATTTGGTGCAAATATTGCTTCAAAATAACAAAAAAAATTAAAAATACATATATAGGTATTTCTTAAAAGCTATTTATTTATTCGATTGAATTAAAAATTATAAATTTCGTGACTAGATATTATTTTTCTTGAAGAAGAACACTAATCTGTGAGTTATTTATCACAGTTTTAAAACCTTTTTTTTTTTTTTTTTTTAAATTTTGCTTTAAGTTTGACCTGTTTCCCATGAATCTCTTTATGGATAATATATGACAGCTTCAAAGGTGTCACGGCAGCAATTAAGTACCTCATAGCTTGTAATAATACCAGCCCTTTCCTAAAACCTTAGATTTGAATGTTAATTAAGCAATTAGAGGCACAGGGGACAACCACCAGATGATGCCTCCTTGTAGAGTTTATTCTGCAGACAAAAGTGATGAATTCTATTAAGATGGTGTTCAAATTAAAAAATCTTAGACATCCTAAAATAAAAACTAAAACAACAATCTGAGAAATAAGAGATTTTTTTTTGTTGGAGGCTTTTTTCATTTTTGTGGAAATGTTCGTAAATACCATTAATAAAGCATAAACAAGAAGTCTTGCAAGCTTTTCCTTTGTGAATCATCATTTTTGAACTGTTGATTTGAGCAAATCGTTCAAAATGCAACACCATATTAAAAAACCAAATCCAGGAGGTACAAATGGAAAGGCCAGCTCTTAGCATATGTTTGGATTTTGTGGATGAATGGTTCATTCTGCTGTGTCCTACATTATTAATGAATTTCCCAATCTTCACATAATCCAGAGGAGTTCACTCAGTTCAAATTCCTTTCTGCTCAACTGATCTACCCACCCCCTCAGCACCTACCCTCCAAACCTAAGCTGAGAAAGGGCTCTGGCCCCATGATGTCATCATGCAGGGTTCCAGATACCCCATTTATCATGTTTATGAATAAAATCTCTACTTGGAAGGGTGAATGCAGTGAGAAAGCTACCCATACAAAAGTTAAATACCAGCTTGTAAAAGGCACCATCTTTTGTGTTTAATTAACACTCAAATTTATTTTAGAAAAGTAATGACTCTACCCCCCTGACTCAAGATAATTTTGATACCATCTTTCAGAGACTGATAGTTTTTAAATGGACATCATTAAGATTCTCCCATTAATCTGCCTGGGTTTTAGCTTCTTACTTCTATCTTACTCCCTTCTTCCCTCCCTGCCTCCTTCCTTCCTTCCTTCCTTCCTTCCTTCCTTCCTTCCTTCCTTCCTTCCTTCCTCTTTCTCTCTCTTCCTGCTTTTGAAAGTTCAAATAATAGTCACTGGTTTTATCTAGTTCATTAAGCCAGACTGCTTCCACCATGCTGGACAGTTTTTTATGGGTCTAAGTGTCCCTTGTAACCTGCCTCTGTTAGACTCCTTGCATTCCAGCTTAACAGAAAAGTTAATGTCTTTCTGAAGCAAAAGTTTGAGCATTGATCAAGCTCGGCGTTTCCAAAGATGATGACCATGATACTGAATGTATGCAAATCAGCATGGCAGTGATGGTGGAGGGTTCCTAAAAACTTTCCATTGTATTTATAGAGTTAACTCCACTAGACTAGTACAGGACATAATAGAAACAAGTAGAGTAAAATGAAAATATCACAGTGCATTTCATGTAGTTAGAGTAGCCATTGTATTAAGATTGTTTTCATCTATATATCTTAGGTAAACCTAAAATCCTGCCACACTGGGGTCCCAAGTGGTGCATTTTTCTCTGTTGTAATATTGATGCACAACAGTTCGGTTCAACAAACATTTATTGAATGTCATATTCCAGACACTGGGCACACAGAGATAACAAGAAATGGGTTCGCTTGCTGAATAGGTAATCAGTGGTAGGACTTACTGAAATCTATGAGACAATACAATGACTCTTAGTGTACCTGAAATGCAGGTAAGGGCCCCTAGGGAAGTGGATTTTTCCAATAGTAATGAATGATAATATTATTAACAGACAACACTCACAGAGTACTTCCTGTGAGCCAGAACCTGTCTTAAGAACTGACTCATTTAGTCCTCAGAATTGTCCTATGAGGTTGAATTATTCTCACTTGATAGATGACAAAAATGAGGTGTGAAGGAGTGAAATAATATGTTCACGCTAATAAGAGCAGAGACTGGAGACAAGCAGTCTAGCTTGAGTCATCTCTTAATCATCATGTCATCCCATTTCTCACCAGGAGGGACAGAAGAGAGAGAGAGAGAGAGAGAGAGAGAGAGAGAGAGAGAGAGAGAGAGAGAGAGTAGAAGAGGCAGTTTTTTCCAGTGTTCTCTTTTCTCCCTCCTCTCCAGTGCTGAGGCAGAAATCCTTCCACTTTCCTCTAGAGGAGCCATGAACCTGTGAATTTAGTTTCTTTGATCGCTAACACTCTCTACCCATACAGGAGCTTAGTATCAGCTTCATCTTATGAATAATGAGTGAGGAAGAGTTGGAAGCATGTCCTGAAAGCTTCCCTTATTTTCTGACTCCCTTGGGAAGATGCTAACAAACCCATTTCTCACTGCTCCTCTTTGTTGCCTGTAGGCTCACATTCCATCTGATATCTGCATCCCTAGCATGTCACTCTGTTAAGCTGGTTTTCTAACTGAAAACTTGCAAAAAAAAGAAAGAAAAAGAAGAAGAAGAATCAGCTACTGTCCATTTTGTGTTTTTTCCCTTCCCTGGAAACTTGCCTTCAAAATGCTAATGCTTGGAAAAAGTATTCTGAGAACATGAAGGACAATGAAAATTCTAAATATACAAACCAAAAAGATAAAGTGTGAGTTTGGGAGAATTGAGTGTTAGGGCCTGGGAACGTTCTACTGGGATGGAGCCTGAGCTTCGAAGTCTATGGATCGATCATTGCCACCTTCTTTTCTTCTTTCTCTATACGGGTTTTCCTGAGTACTTGGCTCATAAATCAAACAGCTGCCACATTAATTATGTTAGAGCTCTAGCGTTAGTTGTTAAATATGCTCACCCTAAGGATTACTGCAACACTCTAACCCTCTCTGGTTTGTACTGGGCATATGAGTAGGCGAGTCACAATTTCTTGTGTTCTATGATTTGGTGGAAATTGGAAAACCAACACCTCGGCCCACACGCACTCAAGCTATAAAAATCTCTTAACTTGGCAGACCTGGTTTTTTCTGTCTCTGCCCACACTTTGCTGTGTCTGCGGATACCTCCTGCACCCCTTTCCAGCAGCACACCCACAGTTTCTGGGGAGATTAAGAGGAGAGTGAAGAAAGTGACTAGTAATAATTAAATTTGAGAAGCTACACCATCAAACGGTGCGTTAGGCATTATCAGTAAGGCAAATATCATTAGCTCATCTTACAGATGAAAAAAGTGAAGCAGGAAACAGTTCATGAGTGTCAGAGGCTGATGAAACTATGAATTAAGGCAGTACTAGATGGTCCTACATCCTGGTTAACCCCATAGACAGTCCCAGGTTCTCCTTATTGTCTTGGCATTATTCTGAATAATCCCCCCTTAACTCTCAAAAGTTAGTTATATAGTTACCACAGTCATTGTCCTTGTTTAAGGTGGAATTCTTTGTCCCCCACAAGTAGCCTTGGTTCCCTTGCTTTTGTGTCCCCTTTTGTCTCCCATCTAGAGCCTCAGTTGCTTCCAGCTGAGCAGGAAATTTGGTACAAAAATGATGTAGGGCCTAGTTGCTCCTGCAGCCACCAAATTGTGGTTTTCTCTAATTCTGGATTAAGGCAAATGTCAAACCTGAGTTTTTACTAGGTTGTCCCTGCATAGCTTCTGCCATTAGCCTGTCTAGTATTGAAACCTACAGAATTAGGGAGTTTCCTTTCAGTAGTTAGAATTCTAGCAGTACTCATTAAGATCCTGACCAAACCCTGGGGTGGGGAGGGACTAAAATGAGTTTTTGTTACTCCTGAAAATTTTGGAGAATATTTTCCATATGTACAAAACAAGATCTTTGATGTTTTGGGTTGCAGTCTGATTGCTGTCAGTTCCTATAGTTGGATTCTTTTTCTAAAAAGGGGGGTGGGTAGAGGTGAAGGTGTAACAGTGCCCCTGGAGGAAATCACTCCCTATGGGTCAACTGGGTGATGGAGGGTTTTGTGGCTACAACAACACTCATAAATTCTTGGGCTTCATAAAAATAGTCATACTATCTAAACAAGAGATGTGATAGTCTCATTCTATGCTCTGCCAGTCAAAACAATCCCAGAAATCTCTTCTCTTCCAGAGAAGAGCTCCTTAGTTGTTAAGATGATCAAGCCCATGACATATGAGAAATTATTTCATTCATTCAACAACTATTTTTTGAATACCCACACTATGTTCTTGGCACTGTGCTAGTATTGAGGATTCTGAGTTCTCTGGCTCTACAGAACATAGAGTCTACTGGGAGACACAGATATTTATCGAACAGTCGCACAGATAGAAAAATTACCAACTGTAAAATGAGTAATGAAGGAGATGTAGAATATGTTTTTAATAGAGTATCATGGGGGTTCTTTGGGTGGTGCTTGAGACTGCTTCTCTGAGGAAGTGACAGCTGGGCTGAGCTGTGATGGGCAAGTTAACATTCCAGGCTGGGAAGGGGCCTGCATTAAGGACCTGAACCAGGAAGGAGGAGCCCCTTAAGGGACTGAAAGAAAAATGTAGCCTAAGAGATTGCATATTTAATTTAAAGAGCAGATTACAGTGGTGGGATGAGAGCAGATGGGGTTGGGCAGAGTAAAAGTTTTCCGGATAACCTGTCCTGTAGAAAAGGAACCAGCTTGATACAGTTCCACTGGGTGGAAGCTATAGAAAGATATATTAAACAGGAAGGAACAGCCTGAGTCAATGGTTTGAAGGCAGTGAGCTTCTGTCTCCAGAGCTGTTGAATTGTAGCCAAGATCACAACTTGGTTATACTTTTGTAGTGATGATAAAAGGGTGTTGGACCTATTGAACATTTAAGTCCCTCACAGTAAGAAGGTTTGATGAATCACTTACTTTCATTTAAAAACAACAACAAAGAAACTAGTCTGCAGGGGCAATCATCTCATGAAAGAAAGCAATTAAAAATTCCCCCAGGACAAAGTAAAGTCTAGGAGACTCCTTTCTGATAAGATAATTGCAAGATTTTCAGAAATCTCAGTCCTGGCTAGAGTTGTAGAGTCCTGGGAATGCACCCGTTTACATTTTAAGAGAGCTGTTTTCTTCTTTGCTTAATCCTTCCAACCAAAAAAAGATGTCAAAATGTGGGAACCTCAGTATTGCTCATTGTGTGTGATTAGTGTCAATAACCAACATGCGACAGAAGTGTGATGAGAAAACAAGAATGTGAGCAAATAGAGACAACTGTTCCCCACAAAACTGTAAATGGAGTCAACTGTTAAATAAAAAATATAGATGAACAAAAGGAGTTTGTAGGGCAACTCTGTTTCATAAACCCAATCTTTCCTTCTAATCCTTTTGATTTTGTAATTTTGCATAATCTCGAATTTCTAGAATGGAGCATGGTAGAGTGTAAAGTACCCTTGCTAGATGGCCCACTCAGTCACTTCTTTATAGGAGAGTTTATTCTCTTGCAAAAACAACAAAAAGAAGCAAAGAATATTCTTTATAATAAAACACAATAGAGTTTTTTAAATCATAAACTGGAATAGATGAAATATTTTAATCAGTGGTTATACACAATTATAAATAACCTTTGTTTTTATGTATATGTGCTTTAGTTAACCCTATGCAAAAGCCCTCTGTGCCTTTTATAGAATCTAATAAAAATTTATTCAAGCCAGATACTGAGTTTTACAGAAGCATAACACTTTCTAATTGCCTCCTAGCCAAACCTATCTAAAATGCACACACACACAAACACACACACACACAGAGTAGCCTGAGGACATACCTAGTTTATAATGTCCTTACTCATTGATGACCCAATCACCTCACAATGACTGCGGAATATTTTTCCCCCTGACTCTCACATCATAGAAGACATAGGTTTAGATTATGTTGTTGTCCCTTTCCATGCCAATCTTTTTCATCTACTTATTTTTCTATTTCTCTTTTACCAGGAGAACTCTTTTATTTTTATTATTTATTTCTTTATTTAAATTTATTGGGGTGACACTGGTTAATAAGATTGTATAGGTTTCAAACATGCAATTCTATGATACATCAACTGCATATTGCATTGTGTGTCCACCACACAAAACCAAATCATCTTTGATCACCATGTATTGAACCCTTTTTACCCTTATTAACCCCCTACTCCCCTTACTTCTGGTAGCCACCATACTGTTTTGTCTGTATCTATGAGTTTTTGTTTTTCTGATTTGTCCATTTATTGCTTTCAGCTTTATATCCCACATATGAGTGAAATCCTACATTTCCGTCTGACTTATTTCAGTTAGCATGGTATTCTCATGATCTATCTATGTTGTCATAAATGGCACTATTTCATCTTTTCTTATGGCTGAATATTCCATTATATATAAGTACCACATCTTTATCCAATCGTTTATCGAAGATCACTTTGGTTGTCTCCATGTCTTGGCCAGCAGAATTCTTTTAAAATTTTGAGTTAACTTGGAATTCTCCAGCTCTGTTCTGTAAACATACCATAGCACCAATTGCCTTTAAGATGATCTTCTAGTGACTTGAATCTTTCCTATGATCTGGCATATACTTCAAAATCCATGTAAAAGGCAAATTTTCATTTAATCAGCGAATCTTTAGAAAACTGTGTAGTGTATTTCCAGCTCTTTAGTAGGTACTGAAGATACAATGATGAATACAGTTTCACTATTTTTAGGTAGCTTACAGTGATGAGAACTTGGCAAACACACAATAATTAAATGGCACAGTGACTGATGCTAATAGAAGTGTGAACAATATGCATGCCAGGGGTTCTTAATACTTTTTTTGGGTGATGGATCCCTTGGAGAACATGATGGTCTGTATTAGTTACCTGTTGCTATATAACAAATATTTGCCTGAATGTTTAGCAGCTTAAAAGAACATTATTTATCTCATGCAATTATTAAAGTTCAAGAATCTGAAAGTGGCTTAGCTTGATGGGTTTGCCTTAGGGTTTCTCATGAGGTTGCAACAAAGCTGTTTGTTGGGACTGCTGTCAGCTGAAAACGATCTGGGTGGAAGATATGCTCCCAATATGGCTTATTCTACATAACTATAGGAAGGAGGCCTCAGGGAGTGCCCTATAGTCTGTGTCAGAAAGACTCAGCTCCCAGCCATATGGACCTCTTCATAGAACTGATCATAACATGGCAGTTGGCTATAGTGAGAGCAAGTGATCTTTGCAGGTGGCAGAGGAAAAAGCCATGATACTTTCATGACCTAGCATTAATATGGCATACAGTATCCCCTTGGTCATACAGACCAACCTTGATAAAATGTGAAAGATGACCGCACAAGGGCATGAATGCCTGGAGGCAGGGATCTTTGGGCACCATCTTTAGGGTTGACTGTCATAGTCTTCATGGACCCCTATGGTGCAGAAAAATGCACCATAGACACTGGGATGATAAATGCTGTATTAATAGAGGGCTGAATATATAACTGCACCTGCATAAGCCAGAAAGATTTTGCAGAAAGAGTGGTAATTTCATCAGTGTGTGTGATAGGCAGGTAAGTGAACATTCTAGGCAGGTTAAATAAGAAAAGCACCCCTACATGAAAAAAGTCACCCTGTATTTGGGAGGTGACCAGAGGCCTAATAGGGTTAAAGCTTAAGAAGAGGGATAGAGATAAGCCTGGATCAGATCAGAGAAGCCTACAAAAGCCATGCCAACGAGGGTGACTTCTTTTGTTCACTGTGGAGAAACTGTCAAGTCATACAGGACTTGATTGCTAAAACCTAATTTATATCTTAAAAACATTGCTATGCCCATAATATGGAGACAGAAAGCAGAGAGATCGTTGGGAAGCTATTCTACTGGTCCGGAGACAAGACACAATAATGACATGGGCAAGGACATGAACAATGAGGACGGCAAGGAGAGATCATTTCAGAGGGTTTGTTGGTATAAAATGTATACAAACTGACAATCAATTGATGTGGAAGATGAAAGAAAATGAGACACGAATGAAATTTCATGAGATTTTTCTCTGGACAACAGGATAAGTGAGCATTAGAAGAAGCTCTAACTGGGTAGGTGATAAAGCATAAATATGAGTTTGAGATATCTGATGAATATTTTCCAATGTATGTTCACTGGAAAACCGCTTATGTGAAAGCTTCAAAACCTAAGCTACCATGGGTAAGTAGGCTTAGAAAATATTGGGAATCTTAAGCCTTTGGAGATATATCATTCACATCAATCTATTGAAAATCGAAGGTTTTTTTGTTTGTTTTTATTTTCTGTAGACACCCATATGTTTTCAAGGTAATGTTTCCCAAACGTGTTTGACAATGAGATCTTCCTTTTGCTCACCTGCTATTGACATACTGCAAATCTAGTGTTCTGAGTAAAATTTACACTTCGTAATAATTTACAGTTTGCCCAACTCATCACTAAATATCCAATAAAAAATGCCAAAATGACACTACAACTAGGTAGTTAACAGTGTTGTTAGATTCGCATTAATACTAGTGAAGTCTTCAGGAACCAATTACAAAGAAAATCAAATTGATTTTCATTCTTTTAGCTATTTCAGCATTTGCAGTTTCCTCTATCAGAACTAATACACAATGCAGCTTTAAAGACCACAAAGAAAATGTTTCTTAAGCTAAAATATCAGCTTTTAGGCTGATACAATAGTTATCCATTGCTATATAACAAATATTTGTCCCCCAAACATTGCCCCATGCTGAGGTTTTAGATTAAAAAAAGACATCATGGCTCTGGTGGTAAGTGGTGTTTCAGCCAATGCTTTAAGCGAGTGCTACTTGTGAGTGCCTGACAACAGGCTGACATCCCAGATCTTCACTGGGTTCTAAATCCCTTCCTGCAACTGAAGAGAATTTTTAGCAAAGCTGACTGCAAACCTGGAAATCCACGATGGTTCCTGAAGCTAAACAGAAGGTGTTTCTTCACTCATCAATAAATGCAGACACTGAACATTACCCAAGGGAAAATAATTTGCTTCTAACATATAATGATTTTTAAGCTTCGCGTTTCAGATTGTAACAACAAAGAGCTCAGCATGTTACCTGGAGGAGCAGTAGTACCTTGGAGGAGAGTACCGCTCTGTGTGAATCCTAATTCTGCTAAAGCTTTATTGCTATGGCACTGAGGAAGCTATGTAAACTCGTTTTGCTTGTTTTCTCATCTATCTAGGGTTTTGTGAAAATTAAAAGGATAACTCATATAAGCCTTCCATTAATAGAAACTATTAGCAGAAAGGCAGTCTCCACATGTAATCTAGATCACCCTAATAAAAAAAAAATCATACAGATTTCACAGTGGTGATAAAATAATGACGCTAACTTATATTTGAATAGTGTTTTAGTTAAAGGATGTGAATGCTTCCACATCTCTAAGCTCATTTCATAATAAAGCATGCTTCTCAATAAAATCACATTAGTGAAGCTGTTTCCAGCCGCTGGTGGAAAACGGAGAAGCACCGTGAGCCAGGCGAGCTCAGGACCGACAGCCATTAGTGAGAAATAACAGATGGTGTCTCATTTTTTGCTATAGGCAAAGAGCCAAATGACATGACTAACTAGAAAGACAGCCCCATAGGACTGCATTTGGGCTCCTACTGAGCACAGAGCCTGAAAGGCAGGGACATTTTTAATAACCTTTCTTTGACAAGCTTAAAGCCATTTAATGTCTAAACCTGTCATACACATCCAGCCAGGAGAATAGACCTCCAGAGAAAACCCTGCAGTAGACGGTCTCACCTCCTAGTGAAAAAATAAAAATTGCACACACACGTAAAAAATTATACAGCAAGGTAGCCAAATATGAACTTTCCGCTGTAATAAAAACAGTCATTGCCCCTCTCAGTGGCGACCTTCTAGACCTGCTCCCCATTCTGCATTGAATGAAAAGTTGGGTTTTTATCCAGACCTCATTTAACTAAAACAATAGGGGACTCGTGCCTGCTTTAGCTGAAATTTTAGTTCAGTCTAATTAGAAAAAAATGCATTATAAATTATTATGTGTTGAAAGTCTACACCAAAGAAAAGAAAATGAACTCATAATTCTTTGTATATTAGGTTTCACTTTTCCATCAATCCAAATGAAACAGCAAGTAATTGCTTCTTTTTTTAACAACTTTGGAAGTAAATGGGGGAAAAAAGCTAGCAATCAACATGATTAAAAATCTTCATTATTTTGCCTATTGTTATAATATTCAGCAGCAGTGTGTCAGCGATTCTGCATAAAACATTCACTACAGCAGATTTATCTAATAAATTGTATTTGTTTTCCAGCGACCCAGCTAGTAAGAGCATTAGTGTGGACATGATTTGGTTTTCCCTGGAGTCCAAGGCTTCATCTTGTCCCAGCTGTTTCATTTTCTTCTCATCACCAAATCGTTTTATTACACTGACTCTCATGCCTGACTTTCCTGTAGCCTTGTATGAATACAAGCACATCCAAGATACCTCCATGCTAAGCAGCAAGTTTAAGGTTTGCATTTAAATTCCACCTTCAATGTATATTTGTCAAGAGGAAGCTGATAGAAAACAGTGGTTTGAAGAATATCACTTACCATCACTTAGCTATATTCTATGAAGACTACAGGGTTGTAGTGGGAAAAATGCTTTAGTAAAAAGTCAGAATAATGTCTGTTTAGTTCTACACATTAAGTAAATTAATTGCTAATAAAGTAGCTGTACTCATTGATGTTTCCAGAAAGACCCAGCATCATTACATATTTTTTCCTTTTAAATCTCTCATGCCAAAAAACATTATTTCAAACTTCAAATATATACTTAATTGTAAATTCAATAATACTCTGAATTCCATGAAAAGGACACTTTTTCTTGTTTACCACTGTTTTCCATATACCCATGTGTGGTAGGTGTTCAATGACTATTTGCTGAATACGTGATATAATTAGCAGCCAAAGTTAACAGCAAAAGTGTATAAGTGCAGTGGAACACCTGAAGCAGTTGGAACACACATTATCTTGGCCATAGAAGAATAAGTGTGCAGTTGGAAAATGGGGCTCCCAATGATGGAAAAAATATATACTCGAGATCATTCCCTCCTCAGTAACAGTCAGCCTTTTCCCTCCCAGTCCTCTCTTATAAACAATGCCAGGATGTGTCCTCCACACTCCTGCATGACCTAGCACATCCATGGTTACCTTGATAGCTTCCCGCCTCATCACGTCTACTCTTCTTACTTCAATGAACCAAATACTCATTTCTTCTTTAAGCACACCTGATGCTTGTATTTATATAGTTGCTTCTGGTGGAGGCAACACAGTAAATTCTCAGGAAACGAGTAATGAACAAATGCATGTACTGCTTTTGGAGCCAGAAATACAGATGTTATTTTTTAGCAAATGTTCATTCAACTTGTGAGTCTTGAAAAGGTAATTGGTAAAGAGTTTGCAGCTAAAGTGGATACATAAACCTGACTAATTTTTCTGTACATGCAAATAAATATTGCAACATTAACTTAAAACAAGCTGTTCCAGGAAGATACAATGACACACCCACTTCAAGGGTTTGGAGACATCCATGTCTTCTCAATGCTAAAAGCCTATAGTACGGTCCTCTCAGTATCACCTTTCTGTGTAAGCAGCTCATCACCACGTAAAGATTACTGTATTTAAAGTAACATACCAAGCAATAAGCATACACATACATGCTCTTTCCTTGTCTCTCTTTTAACATTCAAAATCCTATTCATTCTCTAGGCTTCCTTTATGTCAAAATACGCCTTCCCTTCTGGTTCCCCTAGTATTTAAATATATCGCTTATCATTGTCTAACCTGAATTACAGTAATTTTTTCTCTCCCACTAGATTTTAAGTTACCCAAGGGCAGGCAAGGTACTACGGGTCTTCGTCTTTGTGTCTCAGTTTAACACAACGCCCAGTCACAGTGCCTAATAAAGTTGGGCTTATTGAGAGTCAAACGATAACCAGTTCATTTGTTTCCTAGTCTATGGAGGAACTCAAGGACCAGGATAATAGACAGCATGCTCCTCCAGTTTCTGTTTAAAACATATCAAGCCGATAGATCACTTTTCCATACTCACAATTTCATCCCTGTTCACAATATTGCAGAAACTAATAATCGATTTAAATGCATTTATCAAATCATGCAAATGTACACTTTGAATGTCCTATAATTTTATTTGTCAATTGTATCTCAATAAAGCTGGAAAAAATTTTAAATTTAAAAAATGCTAGTTTTCAAAAGGAAAAAATATTTGACTTTATTCATGAAAGACAGTAGTTATCCTCTGACTCCTGCCTAGTGTTCCTCTGGAGGAGGAACATTGTCTTAAAAACCTAGATTAAAGCAAATGAATAACTATAATAAAGGTTCAAGTGTATGTGTGTTGTTTTACAGTTTCAAACATAAACCATAATTCATAATTCATCTCTATTCTTCAGCCTACCCCTTTAAAGTTCCTTTATTTAATTAAATAAATAATTAAGGCTTCACTCTGCTAGATAATGTATCAAACGTTGGAGATAACAAGAACAAAGCATAAAGAAAAGTGTGGATCCCACAGATTATGACTCAGTTGGGGGAACAAAAAGGGATGTGGGTTAATTAACAAATATTTGTAAAAGAGCAACTTAAGTGCTAGCATTTTGGAATTACAGAATGTTAAAGGAAAACATTTATGTGTGTTTCATCCACAAAGCAAGAATACTTTGACTAATTTCCTAATGAAAGAATCCTTATGGAAAATGGTTATGTTCTATCACTATTTGGATGAACTAAGTTTAGTTTTAAATTGTTCCTGACATAATAGGAAGCTGCTCTGATGTTCTTCAGGGTCTTCTGTTATAAAGTGGAGAATCCAAGCTTATATTAGTAATAAGATATTGTGTATGAAGCACTTAGCGTGGTTCCAGAACCCAGTAAATTTTGTTCTCGGTGGCCTTCTATATGCCTAGCATTCTCTTTGTTGCATTAATAATGGCATTTTCTTTCATCTTTACAACTACCTAATAGGGTGGGTATGATCATCATCACTCCCATTTTAAATACTAATGCTAGAGCAATGAGACTCAAACAGTTACAGTCACGTGTATAAGTTCACCAAGAGCCTAGGAGTCGTGCATCTACGATTTGAACATTGGTCAGCCTAAATCCTAAGGACATGCCTGCTTTTCCTGTTGTGCCCAGCTGCCCTTGCTACATCTTTAGCATGTAATACAGCCCAGATCTTCCTAGGTACTCTTTTTTTTTCCTATCTGGAAGTTTCAAGGAGCTGTGGACCATATCACCATTCTTATGCTGTTCTTTCCTGCATATCTCCCTTCTTGATACCCTCCAACCTTGCTGTGCTCGCTCCAGCTCTAGTATGCTTCTTTCAATCCCCTGCGTATACTCCAGTCTCTCCTTTTATTGTTCATGACTAATAACTATCCCTTTTCAGGTGTTAACTGTGTAACCCCTTTCCTGTGGCTAATGTTAGGACACAAAGTTTGCTGATCAGGGTACTATAGGAACCTAGAAGAATTGCATGAAGTTAAAAAGATGATTTTTGGCTTCAAATCAATATAAGTTGAAATCTCAGCTCTAGTGCCTTTTGCATTTTTCTTAAATTCTCTTGCTTCAGTCTCCTTACCTGAAAAATAAAATGGGGGTAATATTGTAAAAATTAAATTAGATAATGACTCTCAGTGCTTGGCATATGACTTGTACAGAGTTAAGGGCTTAATAAATTGTACTTCTGGAAAATACCATTATTCAGATATTTTTAATGAAATAACATGATGAAATTCTTAATAATGAAAAAGTATTAAATAAAATAGTTTTATTTTTATAATGTAGATAAAATAAAGACAAGATTTGGCGAATATTTAAATAAGACATGCAGCCAATGACAGATCTCTTACACTGCATTGTTATAACTTTGGACTTGGCTTAGACTTCCAAACTCTCCTCACATTGGGAGTCAAAATAGTTCACAAGTCATTTTTCAAGGCTGTACAGCAGAGACTAGATAAAGGGTAGCTAGACTCCTGCGGCCTCTAATGATCTTCATGTCCTTAAAGTTACATCAGGGCAGGTGTGGATGATCAACAGAAGACAACAGATGCTATGTCAAGTAACTTTCAAGGCTAGGTCATAAAATGTGCCTTGATCTCTTGGAATTCCAACTCTGCCACCATGCTATGAGGACACTTGACCAGGCCTGTGGAGATGCCCCCAAGGATAGAAAGTGATGCCTCCTGCTAACAGCCAGCACTAACTCCCCAGGTATTGAATAATCTACCTTGGAATGAGATTCTCCTACTATCAAACCCTCAGGTTCTGCAGCCCCAGAAGATATCTGACTCTAATCTCACGGAAGATCCTTAGTCAAAACTGCCCAACTGAGTTGCTCTTGAATATACAACCCACAGACTGCACAATAAATAAATAATTATTATTGCTTTAAGACATTTACTAGGGTGAGGAGTTATTCAACTATAGATAACAATACAGCCAAGGGGGACTTATTCTAGCCAAAGTTTCTTATCTTGGTCTTTGTGTTCCTTAATGCTTTCTGCTGGAAGAACCTCCATTTCTTGAAGGATCTTTGACCTCTTAGTCAAAGATATTCAGGTATCTTAGAGTGTCTCTCTGAAAGTAGACTATTTCTAATTAATATAATCACCTGGTTTCTGTTGGATCTTGCTTACTTCGAATTCCCTTTGATTCTTAGCTGTTATTTGTTTTTATCCTGATTTAGGTAGATTAAACTTTTAACATCATATCATCCATATCCTTTCCACTACTCAGCCTTTCATGGATCATTTTTTTTTTGCATGAAACATACAAGCATGGGCAAAAGTAAGTTTACAGTTGTTCAAGGAAAAAGACATGCAGGTTATGATTATTACAGTACCTTTATTAACTCAAAAGAATGTCACAATGCTACTATAAACTTATGTTGCCTGCCCCTGTTTATTCCACCATCACCATTTTGGTCCGAGTGGCCTTTATGAGCACATTAAAGTAGATGAAGGAGGGGGATATGTTACTTTAGGACTTTCATGTGCCTGATTTGTGGCTATTCTTTTATTCCTTAGGGTCCCAAGTTTTCCAGCAAGAATTGGAAAGGCTTTGTGTTTATTTATTGGTGTCAATTATTTCATGTTCGTTTGTTTGGGGTCATATCAACAATTCTCCTAGAGTGGAATATATAACAATTTTTCCCATACTCTTTGCATGATTAAAATTTTCAAGGCTGAAGGTTTCTGGTAAGATCAATTAAGGGACCCTAGGAATTCTTGAATTCTATATTTCACCTGATTGATTATAAGTAATCAAAGAAAAAAACACAGAAGACAAATTATCAGAGTCCTGTGTGACTCTTTGCAATGTGTTTAACCTCTCTCAGCTTCAATTCCTCATCAATAGAATAATACCTGCTATGCAAGTTTGTCATGAGGACATTATTTGAGGTTAGTTCCAGATACTTCACAAATGGCAGCAATTATTAAAGTTACTCTTCTGGTGACTCAAAATAATGTACATTTCCTCCTTAACTTCCCCTCCACATGCAGATATTTTACCTTCTATACTTTTTAGAGTAATCAAAGTCTTTTAGAAAATATGAAGGTGATTGTTTCAAATAAAAGTTTGGGAATCCCAAGTAAGATACATGCAGTCATTCTAATTTGACTTGGTATATATAACTAAAGGTTATTTATAGGTTATTAGACACCTCAAAGGGAATATAAAACTATGTAATATTTTATTTAGTTAAGTGCTCTGCTCTAAATTTGTTAAAATTAGCATAGTTTGTGATTAAGGGAAATGTGTTATGGAGTTTGTCTTCCTAGTTTTAAACTTCACCTTGGCCACTTACATGCTTTATGATAAATTGCTTAATCTCTCTGAACCTCAACTCTATGTGTGTCTGTGTGTAGTGAAGATAACAATAGTACCTGATTAACAGGGTTTTAAAGGGATTAATATGGTAATACATATTGAATACTCAGTAAATTTCTTGGCAAAAGAAAAACTCAATAAATATTATCCATTCAGTGCCAAGAGATACATTGCTGTGAAGGCAGTGAGAACTTATGTCACCTTTCCAAGTATCTGGCTCATTTTTTCATAAGTAAAGAGTCTAAGTTTCCTTTTTCCCCTTCTCATTATATAGTACCTCCCAAACAGATTCTTACACAGCATAGGGGTTTGAAATATAGTTAAGGTACAATTTAAGAAATGATATTGAGTATATTTATAGACCATACTGAAGGGTACCTCAAACCAAAGGAATCTATTACTCCATCACGCTATCCTCTTGAAAGAAGCTAAAGCCAGATAGTTAATTAGATAAAATTCAAGTTTCTTCAATGTTTTTTCCATGTCAAAAATTGATTCTTGTCAAATATCTTACAATGATAGATGATAGATATCTTTAGCAAAAGAAATTTGCTATTCAACCTGTCAGTTGCCCTTTTTCTGAAGTATGACAAAAAATTAGTTTCATGGAAATCTACAGATCATTTCCTGTGCATCTAAGTTACTCTAAGTGGGAGTTGATGCTCAGCTTGACGACTTTCAGCACTGTAAAATTGCCATCACCAAAGATTCAATGATACCCTCACATTTACTAAGGCAGCCCTCAACCAGAAATAAAATCCACCCAATAAAAACACCTCATAACCTGAGAAGTATAACTCTCCTATTGGAAATTTAATAAAGGATGAGTAATAATAAGGACAAACTGTGGGGATGGATAGGCGGAGAAACTCATGGACGAGGAACCCAAACTCAACAGTAGAGAATCATTACTGAGTAAACTGGAATGTTCATTGCCTTGGCCAGAAACATTGTGCAGGAAAAATAATCATTGTTATGAGAAAAGTATAACCCTGGGAGAGAATTTTCCAAGGGCTTATGCCAAGGTCTATAATGTTACTCTTATTTTCTATATAAATACATGTTCTCTAAAGTGGGCCTAGTGTGATTTGATACAAAGACCTGATTCATTAGCAATATCCAATAAATAACAGCTGTGACACAAACCCTCACAGAGTGTCTAATCACGAGGCACATTTTACTTGCAACATTGGCTCTAACCAGAAGTGTCAAGTTATTAGTTTTGAGATTTTATAGACTAACTTTATTAGATTAAATATAGCCAAGGGATATCAGTTGGTATTAGAACACCCTTATGGAATTTTCCACTGAAGCCTAACTGAGGATAATCCCGGAAACTACATATTATAATTAACATGTATGAGGGTGTATATATAGAGCTTTCACTGAGAAAATGAGAGCACCTGGCTAAGGGTGTATTTATTCATTCACTCAAGGAATGTGTATTGAGTGACAGCTATGTGCCAGACCTTATTCTAGGCCCCAGAAAGACAAATGGGGAACAAGAAAGATAAGACATCTGTAAGTAGAGAGATAATATTCTACTGGAAGGTGTTAGGTAAGACACAACTAAGGCAATAAATAAATATGACAATTTTTGACAATGATAAGATATATGAAAAAATAAAACAGGATGATGCAATAGAAAATAACTGGTCAGTGTATGGGTAACTAAATTCTGGAAGAGCTGAGTGAAGTACTGAGATCTAATGTTAAGAGCCAGTTATGCAAAATGCTGGATGCATAAATTACACGTACTTCCTCTTTTAAAATATGTATTTGTAATACTCATTAACTTTTTATTAAATTTATTTGGATGGCATTGGCTAATAAAACTATACAGGTTTCAAATATAGAGCTCAATAAGACATCATCTGCACACTGCATCATGTGCCCATTTCCCCAAAGTCCCTTACTGTCCCCATCCCCACCCTCTTTGCCCACCTCCACCTAGCCCCACCCCCCTTTCCCTCTGGTTATCACCACACTGTTGTCTGTATATATATAAATGCTTTTTGGCAAATCCCTTCACCTTCTTTCATTCAGTCCCCCACCCCTCTCCTCTCTGACAGCTGTCAGTCTATTCCATCTATCCATTCTTCTCTTTTTATTTTGTTTGTCACATTTTTCCACCTCTGGTTTTGTGTTGACCTTTTACCTTTTTTTTTTTTTTCATGTAACCATGAATGATTCTCTAGATCCGAATCTCAAAACCTCACAATGCTTGGGTATAGTCATCTTTTCTAATTCTCCTTCTTAGTACCTTGGTGTACCCCTGTAGCGAAGCTCCATACCTAATGAGCCACCTCGAAGAATCAAGGGCTCCTAGAGTCCTCTGGTCAGTGTATGTTTTAGTGTGTGTCATACTTGATTCTGTGAGTTTCCCAATGTTTAAGTTATGTCATTTTGGGAGTATGATATTTTTGCCACTAAGCTTATAGTGAACATCAAATTTTAGAAAATATGGCACAGATTCTCTAAAAGGTTGAAGAATGACAGATTGATTTGTATAGCTAGAAGAGCACTTTAATTTTTCAAATAAGGGAACAGTAATGTCATTTTACCCTAGGGGAACCAAATGGATTGTGAATCCATTGTTTTACTTCTTTAGTCTGCATATGGTACAAATAATTTTTAATCAAAGACAAAATCAAAGTTTAATGAGAAAAATTAGGACGTGAATACATTTATTAATAGATTCAGTTCAGGTTTTCACACCTATTCTATATACTTCAGAACTGTGGAGTAGGGGTGTTAGCCAAGCAATCTAATATTGTGTCTCCAGATTCATGGGTCAGATTTGCATTTTTAAATATTGCCTTTATTTCCTTCTTTTTAATGGCCAAGTAGTATGCTATTTTGTAAATGTACCCAGCTTTTTTTATTCAGTTATACACTGATGAACACTTGGACTGCTTCCAAATCTTGGTTGTTGTAAATAATGCTGCAACTACCCTTTGAGATAGCATGGATGGACTTGGAGAGCATTATGCTAAGTAAGATAAGCCAGTCAGAGAAAGACAAGTACCACATGATTTCACCAGATGTGGGATATAATGAACAAAATTAATAACGACAGCAAAAAAATAGAAACAGACTCATAGGTAGAGGACATGTTGAAAGCTGTCAGAGGGGATGGGGTTGGGGGACTGGGTGAAAAGGTAAAAGGATTAAACAAAAAAGACAACAGTGTGTGAATACCAGAGGGAAAGGGGTGGGGGAAGAGGAATAGAAGAGGGTATAGGAAGAATAAATGATGATAGAAGGAGACTTAACTTTGGGTGGTGAACGCACAACGCAATATATAGATGATGTATTATAGAATTTACACCTGAAACCAATGTCACCTCAAGAAATTCAATAAATAATATTGCCCTGATTTATCCAGCTTTGCCAGTCATTAACGTAGTTGAAATTCCTGCTCCAATAGTTAGTAGAAAAATCATTAAATCATTAAAAATTAAAAGATGTTCCCAAATGCCCAGAACTCATCATGGAAAGTATAATGAATAAAAGGTATTGTCATTAATCATTCATATACCTTTCTGTAATGATGGAAGTAGTATACTTAGAAATTGAAACATATTTCCTATTTTTACATTTCTATAATTTTATCACTGGCATTTCCTGTAGCTTTCATTTTGGTAAAGTTTCTATGGTATTATTTTTGCCAGGTGTCTGAACTTCAACTTAATGATTTGACATTTTAATTTCCCTTGTAGTAACTAAATTAAGAAAACAATATATGTGCAAATATCACTTTTAATCTTCAAAACATTTTTTATTTTGTAGCAGGGATCGCTAAGAGAGGACCATGTCTTGTTCTCTAGACTGACTCACTCAACATCTTTTCTAGACTTCTTTTCTCATCCTTTCCTGCTCACGGAATCTAGAAAAGTGAAAATAAAATTTCCCAGGCTTGAAGCTAGGGTTCCAGATGTGATACTGGTTCTGTTAAAAAGGTGAATCTGAGGAAAGAATCAAGGCCCGGGGTGTACTTGTTACAGGCACACATTAGCAGGTAGAGCGTGGACCTAAAGCCGGCCTTCCCGGCAGGGTCTTCCTGACCTCCATATCACCGCCAGTCTTGCCGTTTCTTCTGGGGTCTTTCCTGGTGCACCAAGCCTGGAGCTCGCTCCTATGGCTCTTCTGGTTGTTTTATAGGCACATGTTTCAACTGTCTTTCTGCTCAGAGGCCAGATAAGAATAAGTTTTTTATTTGAACTAAGATAAAAGATGGAAGCTCTATTTAGATCTCAAATCTAAGCTGATTTTCCAACTGAAATGTATCAGAATACTACATTAAGTAGTATTCTTGACAGTGCTCTTGACAAGTTAATAAAAAAAGCAATACATATTCTGCTATTGTTTGAATTGGAAGCTTTCTATGGGACCTCTTAGGTCATGGACAGGCCAGAGTCAATTATTCTTGAGTTCTTGGGGATTATATCATCAAAAACATCATCTTCAGTCCTAGATTGAGGAGTAGTAGGGTGTTGTTGTTGTTTTTTTTTCATTACTCTTTGGATAATCCAGTAGCTTTATAGACATCTGGCAACCCAAGTCTTAAAATTATAAAATGGAAAGAAGTAGTCTAGCTGTGTCCAAGTTAAATATTCATCCTTAAGATAATATTTGCATGAATCCTTGACCTACTTAGGTAAAGATAGTTTTAGAACTGTCAGGTATTCTATCTAAACCACAAGGGAGTTAGTAAGAGCAAGTACAGAAATAACTAGGACTCCATTACTTTTTTCAAAAAGTAATGTTTTATCAAGTCCTTATTATTTTTAATGATATTCTCCCTTTAAAAGTGACATTAAGCTTCTATTTTAAGTGTGTATGTATATAAAGGTAAAAACAGTGTCCCCTGTGTTTAACTATGGTACACACCCGAGAAGCTAAGTACACTTTACCAACTATAAACAAATGCTAAAATGCTGAAGTCCTTTAAAAAATGAGTAATTTTGATCTAAGAACCAAGATCACATATGGCATTCATTAGCTATTTTGAAATATTTAATAGATAGGTATGTAGATAGGTAGGTAGGTAGGTAGGTAGGTAGGTAGACAGACAGAGACTAGAGTGAAGCTACGCCTCAAGCCTAATCTTGACAAGTTAGATTCTTTCAGTCTTGCTGCAAAAATTGGTAACAAACGCAGGAAACCCAGAATTGTGAGGTAGTTTGAAGTAAGAAGGTGAGACTAATGAAAATCAGGTTTAAACTTTTATGGACAGTAGACTTCTTCACTCACTGTGCTTCTGACTCCATAGTTTACAATAGTTTGCACACTGACAGTCCAACTGAGAATCTTGATCTGTTTCATTGGTTGACTCATTTGAGTCCCAACTCAGCTATAAACACCTTAAGGGCAGGGATCAATTCTACCGCTTACCAAATACAGTTTGCCCACAGTAAAATGTCAACAAAAGTTTGTGAAATAAATGATCTGTCAGTTTGATTTCCTTCTAGTTTGATGACATCAAGAGCTCTAGCCAAGTACTTCTCAAACAAATATGAATGTGATTACCTGAGGGTTTTTTAAAAATTCAGATTCTGATTAAAGAGACCTAGGGTGGGGTCCAATAATTTGCACTTCTAATAAGCTCCCAGGGGATTTAGACACTGCTGTTTCTCAAGTCATACTTTCAGAAACAAGGGTCTGTCTCACTCTGAAGAGTCTTATTTCTGCGAGGGAATGCTACATCGGGTTAAAACCATTACCTGCAGTCAGAGACATGAGCTCAAATTCTACTCCTGTACTTACGAATTGAGTAACTGCAGGGCAATTATTAATATCTGTATGTCTTACTTCTTCATATGTAAAAATTTGATAACAGTGTCAATATTTTATATGGGTATCATGCTATGTATATTAAATAATATATGAAAATACTTAGCAATGTACTTCATATATGGTAAGCATTCAATAAATGCTAGCTATGCATTCTCATGATTTTTCCCCTCTGTCTATGCCTAAGATTATATGTTAAAAAAACAAAAAACAAACAAAAAACTGTAGTGAGATTAAACCTGAAGCCTAATCTTATCAAACTTGATCCCCGCCCCCCCCCCCACCCCCCACAACCCAGGAACAGATAGCAAATTCAAGAGGCCCAGGGTTGTGAGGTAGGTCTGGGTGAGAAGGCAAGACAGATGAGAGAGAGAGACTTAGAGACAGCAGGTAGCAATGTGGAGCTAATTACTGAAAAGGGCAGAGTTTTTATAGTAAAATAAAGAAGAAAAAGGCTAAAAAAAGAACAGATAGAGAGCCAATCTGCTTAATGACGAAAATGGAAAATGTGCACAAAATATAAAAATGTCAGTTAAAATGCTTCTGTTTGCCATGTCTTAGGTCACGTTGCCCACAAGAAAGATTTCTGAGACAAGGATTCCTGGTAAGTGGTTTGGCGAGGAGGTGTTCTAGGGAAAAGCAGCCATAAGGGTGTGGGAGGCTAAGAAATGGAGACAGCCAAACAAAGCGGGGCTGGCTCTCATGGAGGGAAACTGCAGCCTGACCTCCAGGGAATTCCTGCAGTGGAAACTCACCTTGAAGTAGTTCTGATCTGAGGAGAGATAGTTGGAGTCTTTTTTTTTTTTTTTTAATCTATGTTGTTCTATGACAGTTGTCCCATTTTTCCTCCATTGCTCTCCCCTGCCTCCCCCCTCTCCCTCTTGTTCACTGCTTTCAGGCTACCCCAGAGAAATGGGAGAGTCATAAATTTAAATCCCTATATATTTCTAATTCCCCATAATGCTGGTAAAGCAGGTGCCAGTGCCTCAAAGTGATCTTGCAATAAAGAGCCATAGGTTTTGGGTTCCTTTGGATATATTCCCAGAAGTGGGATTGCTGGGTCAAAAGGCAGAGACATTTTTAATTTTTTGAGGTATCTCCATACAGCTTTCCACAGTGGCTGCACCAGTCTGCATTCCCACCAACAGTGCACTAGGGTTCCTTTTTCTCCACATCCTCGCCAGCAGTTGTTGTTTCTTGATTTATTGATGATGGTCATTCTGACAGGTGTGAGATGATGTCCCATTATGGGTTTAATTTGCATTTCTCTGATGATTAGAGACATTGAGCATCTTTTCATTGGTCTATTGGCTATCTGTATGTCTTCTTTGGAGAAGTGTCTTTTCAGGCCCTTTGCCTATTTTTTAACTGGGTTGTTTGTTTTTTGGTATTGAGTGATATAAGTTCTTTATAAATTTTGGATATTAACCTCTTATCAGATGTACTGGCAAATATGTTCTCCCATTCTCTGGGTTGTCTTTTCATTTTGTTAATAGTTTTCTTTGCTGTGCAAAAACTTTTTAGTATGATGTAGTACATCTGTTTATTTTTTCCTTTGTTTCCCTTGCCTAGGGAGAGATAGCCAATAAAAATTTTCTACAAGCAATATCTGAGATTTTGCTGCCTATATTTTCCTCTAGAATTTTTATAGTTTCAGGTCTAACATTTAAGTTTTTAATCCATTTTGAATTTATTCTTGTGTGTGGTAAAGAAAGTGGTCTAGTTTCATTTTTCTGCATGTATCTGTCCAATTTTCCCCAACACCATTTATTGAATGAACTATCTTTAGCCCATTGTATGTGCTTGTTTCCTCTGTCAAATATTAATTGACTGTAAACATGTGGGTTTATTTCTGGGCTCTCTATTCTGTTCCATTGAGCTCTGTGTCTGTTTTTATGCCAGTATCAGGCTGTTTTGATTACTATGACCTTAGAGTACAGTTTGATATCAGGTAACATGATTCCTCCAACTTTATTCTTCTTTATCAAGATTGCTGTGGCTATTTGGGATATTTTGTGGTTCCATATAAGTTTTTGAAATATTTGTTCTAGTTCTGTGAAATATATCATTGAAATCTTGATAGGAATTGCATTGAATTTATAAATTGCTTTGGGTAGTATGGACATTTTAATTATGTTAATTCTTCTTACCCATGAACACGGTATGTAAATCCACTTATTTTTATCTCATTCAATTTCTTCAGTGTCTTATAATTTTCCAAGTACAGGTCTTTTACATCATTGGTAAGGTTTGTTCGTACGTATTTTACTCTTTTTGAAGCAATTGTGCATGGGACTGTTTTCTTAATTTCCCTTTCTGTTAGTTTGTTATTGGATTATAAAAATGTAACTATTTCTGGATATTAATTTTGTATCCTGCTACTTTGCTGAATTCATTTATCAGTTTTAGTGGTTTCTTGGTGGAATCTTTTCACTTGAAAGAAAATAATCACCTCTATGCTCATTGCAGCATTATTTAAGTTATCCAAGATATGGAAGCAGCCCAAGTGTTCTCAGTAGATGAGCGGATGAAACAACTGTGGGACATTTACACAAAGGAATTCTACTCAGCCATAAAAAAAAGAAGAAATTGTTACCCTTTGCAATAGTATGGATGGACCGGGAGAACATTATGGTAAGTGAAATAAACCAGTCAGTGAAAGACAAGTACCATATGATTTCACTCATATGTGCAATCTAATGAACAAACTGAACTAACAATCAAAACAGAGACAGACTCATAGATGCAGAGCAGTTGACAGCTAGTGGGGAGGGAGGTTAGGGGATGGAGGGACTGAACAAACAGGAAAAAGGACTCATGGACACGGGCAATTGTGTGGTGATTGATGGGGGCAAAGGGGTATAAAGGGACTAAATGGTAATGGAAAAAATACAATAAGGATTTAAAAAAAGAAACTACCACTTGCAGAATTTTAGTGTTGCATCAAAAGAGATGATCTATAATTATCTTAAAAGACTAATAAATTAATTATTCCTTTCCCAACTACAAAAATAAAAATAACCATAGGTCTTAGAGGTTTGAAACAAACCATACAGAAAGAAGGGAGGGGACACAAAAATGATAGAAGCCAGGCTAAATACTAAATTACACAGGAAATTATTGTTTACACTTTCCCAGGACAACTACTAACAATGAAAGTAGTTATTTATCTCCAAGATTTTTTCAACACCTATGGCTTCTTATTGTGTGACTTTAAACAGAAATGGCAATGTTTTTGAAAGTGGGTGACTTTGCAACATGAGGTTTTGTTTTGTTTTACTTTTTGTTTCATTTTTTAAGAAATCACTCTTCAATAACAGAACAAGTGAAAATAAGCTGAAGGAAGTGTTAATAAGCACTAACACATACATATAGAAATTGGGATGAAAAATATATACAAGGGTAGACAAAAGTAGGTTTACAGTTGTTCATATGGGAAATACAATAATTAATAAATAGCAGTACAAGAATAAACTCTTTTTCATGTACTCAGAACTGTAAACATACTTTTGCCAACTCCTGTATATATCACATATAGAAATTATGATGCAAATTAGTTATAGCCAAGTTACTTAAAAACTAGTATTGTAATCCAGAGGGAAGAATGTCTGAAAATGACATGCTACCATGAGACAAAGTATTGAGAAAAATATGGTTAATCTATATGACTTGAACAATTGTTTGCCTCTTTTGTTTGCATTTCCACTTTCTATAATGAATAAACTATCATGAAAAATATAGAGCTGAATCAGTGGTATAAAGAATGATGTCCAAAATAGCAACATGAAGTTAAATTTCATAACCTGACTGGCAGAAACTTAAAGGCCAAACATAGAAGTGTTTTAGGGTAGAAATAAACTAAAATGTTCTATTAATTCAGGCTCTCAAGTCATCTCATATTTCACATTGCACACAACTGAATCTGAGATAAAAAACTAAAAATACTTGAATATATTTTTGTACTTAAAAATACTGAAATTGGAAGAAATGAGGAACTGCCTTTTCCCAAGAACAAGAAATATAGAATATTTTCCCCTGAAATTTTAAGAGTTCAGTTAGGTAAGGCAAGCTTTAGATTGACCCTCAAGTAGTTGAATCTTAAACAAAGACAAGTGTGTGTGTAATGTGTATATATAATATATATATATTTGCTGTATATACATATCTAATCCTATTTCTCAAACAAAACATGATATATACAGAAAGATGAAAGTATTGATTATAAAAATGACTGGCAGCAATAATTGTCACTTATTTAGGGTCTTTCCAAATACATTAGAAACAAAATAAGTATTTCAAAATGCAAACAAAAGCTATAAAATACTGAGAAAAAAGCATAAATAGAAATGTTCAAGATTTATGAAGAATAAATTAAATAACATAACATAAATGACAAAAAAAAAAAAAAACCCACAAAGGGCATAAAAGTCCCCAAATGAAAGAAAAAAGGTACAATGTTCTCAGGTGGGAAGATTAAAAAATTATAGAGATATCAGCCCCAAATTGTTAATTAAATATAAATTCAATATAATCCAATGAGAAAGCTGTTATAGTTTGGGATGGAATTTGGTGTGATAATCCTAAAGTTTACCTGAAGTAGAAAATATGATAGAATACTAAGAAATTATTGGTAAAATAATACAAAAATTAATTTTACCAGGAATAAAATCAGATAACAAAGACAAGAAAATTAAAAGAGTGGTTTTTTTGTGAAAAAATAGATCATTCAATCAGAATAGAAAGTCTAGAAGCATTTGCATGAAAATTTTAGAATATAAAAGTTAGCATTGTAAATCAGTGTGAAAAATATACACTACTTAACAATGGTGTTGAAATAGTGAGATCTCCATTTGTATTCACTAAAGGCAAAAATAAATTTCAGATGGAATAGAGATCAACCTTAAATGAATTAAATATAAACAAAAATACAAATAAAACAACTATAGAATTTTAAGATAAAATAGAAGAATGCTTTGATACTATTAAAGTATGGGAAGCTTTCCTAAGTAAGCAAATTAAAAACTATAAAGAAAAATCAGAATTGACTTTTAAACACTTAAAGCATTATTATAATTAAATATGATGTAAAAACAGTAAAAATATAAGGCTTGATTTAGAGAGAAAATATTTGGAACATTTTTAATACATGAAATACCCAAACATCTCAAATATACAAGGAGACGAAAAACCTGTAAGATAAAAATAGGGGTAAAGGTTAAACATTTCACTAAAGAAATATCAATAGCCAAATTATCATATAAAATTTTTCAATGTCACTGAAAATCAGGAAAATATATTTTAAAATGAGAAGTTAGCAAATAAAATAAGTATATATTCAAATGTAATTTGGTAGGACAAACTGTGTACATTTTATTTAATATCCAAATAGGTAATATATTCACATAAGTCAAAATTCACAAGTACAAAATTCTATATAATAGTCTTTCCACTCAGTTCCCTGCCAACAGTTTACCTTTCATAGGTGATTAATTTGGTTGATTTTCTATGTAGCTTTACAAAAATATTTTATACATTTACAGACAATTACAGAATGCTTTGCACTTTAATTTTTTATACAAACACATAGAGAGTTTTCTAATTTTTTTTATGGCTTTATAGTGTTCTATTGTACAGACATGACATAATTGATAGACATATGCATTAATGACAATGCTACAATAAAAAAACTATATATGAGTTGTATCACATAGATGTGACTATACATGCAGGATAAATTTCTGGAGTAGAATTGCTGAAGAAAATTTTACTTGTGCATTTGCGAGTATAGTCTTTTGAGGAGGAAATTTAGAGATAGTGTTAACCTCTCCTGCAAAGTGCTTTTAACATTTAAAAATGATGTCTCTAAAAGGATGTATATTGCAGTTTTTAATAGCAACAAACTGGAACACTAAATATCTTTTCTTTTGGAATTATTATATGTATAATGGTCTATCCATATTACCAAATAATATACAGCTATTAGAAGGAGTGAGTTATGTCCATATAAACAAAGATGAAAAAATCTCCAAGATACATATAATTAAGTGAAAAAGTAGGTGACTGAACAATATGCATCATATGATTTATGTTTTTTTTTAAATATCTCTTCAGTCTGAAAGAACACACACCAAATTGTTAAAAGTGATCATCCGTGAAAAATGGAGAGACAAGTGTAGGTGATAGGGGCAATGTGAAGGGAATTTCACCATTTTTGCTGAACATGTGGATTTATATTATTTTTGAAATTAAAAAGAAGAAAATGTTGAGAACACCATCTGAGCTGTGAGAGGCAGAGACATAGGTGAACTCACTGTTAAAGTCAGCCCCTAAAATCCCTCGCATGGTCGCACTCTAAGATCCAAAGGTGGAGACTGCGGATCACAGCAGATAAAAAGGTGTGTCAGTAGAGTGTGACAACCAAGGCCAGCCCAGGCAGAAACGTAGAGTACCTTTGCTGATGCATATGGCATTTCCCTTATAAATGTGTCTGTTCAGCTAAAAGTAATAAATCTAATTTTAAACTAAAAAACAAAGAAAGCATAACCATGATCTTTGCAATTTTTAAGTGATAAAATGTGATAACTTTGGCAAAATATATATAAAATGCATTTTATACAAAAAGGAAAATGTGGAACTAATAGAAATAGATCATGTTTTATAAGTTATTTGCAACTGCCTGTTTTATATGGATCTACCATATGAGCCTATAATTATACCATATAAACATGAAAAATAACTAAACCAGCAGGAGGGATTTCTTTCCTTCAATAAAAGAACCATATGTCAGGTGGAAGGAAAATGATCACATTCACCAATGTTGTTTCTAAATCTCTGTTCCTGCTTGGGAATCAACAGTTCATAGCTGAGCCATACCATCCATTTCACACAATGACTAAGAGTAATATTTACTTATGATGTGAATCAGTAGGGTAGCTAAATAGTGTGACACTCTGTTACTGATTCAATGATATGATGACAATCTACACACAGAAATATTCTCAGTGAAAAGTTAGATGTGGCGCATGATAAACCCCTTGTGTATACTCCTCTACTTCCTCATCTTAGTGGAGTTGGCGGGAGTTAGTCAGCTCCAAAACAGTCTCAGAATTCTCACCTTAGCCCTTCAGGCAGAGTCACTATCAATCAGATAGAATGATCACCAATTTAATTGAAAGTTGAATAATTCACTTTTCCATTTGAATCTTTCTATTAAGATACTTCTTGTAGGTAAAGGAATTTTCTGCTAATACTTTTGATAATTTTGATAGTTTATGAGAATAAGAGAATCAGGTTCAATAGAGAAATACTTTCATTATAATTCTCAAGGTTGTTTTTTTTTTTTTTTTTTTTTTTTTTGGCCTTACACCTACTACAACTTAAGTGATATGGCAAGAATTTAATCACTGACCAATAATATTGCTACTACTCTACATTGAAAAAAAAACCTATTAATTTTAAGTTAATATTTTTCTTTTAAAACTATTTTTGATTTATATTTTTAAACCCAGAAAGATGTCTTTTTCTCATTATATTGAAACCAGTCATTAGTAAATAGTTATCATCTTAGATCATCTGCTTTCCAAGCACTTGACAGTGCAACATCATTTGCAAATACCTCAGCCCAAAAAGGCAAGTTTAATAGGAGGTTTCAGCTTCTTCTGGCTTTTATCATTTTGGAGCCAGCCCTTAAGTTCCTTTGGTCTTTTCCTTTTTTCATTTGTTCTTACCACAGTATTTGTGCTTGTTTTTCCTTCCTTTTCAATGGTTCTAAATAGGAAAAATAAAGTTTATAACTATTGCAATGCATTAAATTTATTATTTATTTATGCAACAGAAATATGTTCATAAGTAGAATTTTTAAGAGAGGAAATAAATGTAAAAAGTGAAATCTTACTTGATATAAAACTAAACACTTAGCTACTATAACGCAGGGTCTTCTTTACGTTTACATTGTCAAACCTAATAATTTATTAAATTCCGTAAACCATCTTAGTTTTAAGCTTATAGTCGTGAGCAGGAACAAAAATACTTTTTATAAATTTTTGTAACAAGCAACTCTAAATTTCATAATTTTGTATTTCATTGTTGGAGCAGAGGGTAATTTAAGTGTTAGCATAGCTTTTACCAGTGAACAGTCTCAAACTATACAATGAAAATGTTTATCTTATGCATATGCTCATTTCTTACTATGATCAGAGACTTACCATGTAGGAGTTATGGTAAGGTGCCAACTGACTGAATACAGAACTAAATTCATGAATGACAAAATGAATAAGAAAGACTTGGTTCTTTAAATAAATAGATGCTATGTATTGAAGTAAACATTTGCCATCATTTAAAGGATAATTAATACAATATATTATGAACTAGAGTGTAAATGTATTGTGTGCACTTACTATATATATTTATAGTGAAGACATATCTCTCATTACCACTAATAGTTAATTATAAATAATTCTAGAAAGTACTAACTGTATTTCCTTCATTTAGATTCACATTTGCCATGTTCGATGTGGTAGTAAACCTTTCAAAAACTGGCTTCATGTAGTTCAGGAAATAGAGTAGTCGTAGAACCTGTTTCTCACTTATAAGACTTCACCAGCTCTTCTTAGGCACCACTTTATTCTAGGAAGTTGAGGATGTTGCCCGAATTATGTGTAAACAGCACTCACACTCAACATGGAATCATAGGGATGAATGGGCTGCATGGCTTCACCAAAGAGCTGTTTCAGCAGTTAACGTACGAAGAGAGTAGGTAAGTGGCATGTATCGCTGGAAATTTGGTAGCAAAAAGTCTTCTCAAATTGCATACCCTGTATTACTCATACTGATTCAGTAGAAATATTGGGTTGGCCATAAGATGGCTCTAGTAGCGCTTAGTTGTCTTTAACTTCCTTTGAAACAACTTTATTAGATTGTATTGTGACAGCTCTCATATCAGCGTGCATTAAAAAAAACAGCTTACCAAAATTGGTGAATTATTTTGTGTAGCCATTTTAATGTTGAAGATGGAAGAAAATAACCAACATTTTTGGCATATTATGCTTTATTATTTCAAGAAAAGTAAAAATGCAAATGAAATACAATGAAAGATCTGTGCAGTATATGGAGAAGGTGCTGTGACTGATCGAACGTGTCAAAAGTGGTTTGAGAAGTTTTGTGCTGAGATTTTTCGGTGAATGATGCTGCATGGTAAGATAGACTAGTTGAAGTTGATAGCAATCAAATCAAGACATTAATTAAGAACAATCAACATACCACAGGGGAGATAGCCAATATACTCAAAATATCCAAATTAATAAAATTATTCGTGAAAATAAAAAATGTATCTTTTATGAAAAAACATTAAACAGGCTTTCTGGCCAACCCAATATATCATCTTTCACATAATTGTTGTTCTTTCCTAAGGGGGGGTAAAGAACAAAAAAAAAAAAACATTGACCAGAAAAAATAATTGAAAGCAAAATATGTGTAGAATAGAAATATAAGTTCTGGTAATTATACCTTTAAAAATTAGAACTATAGTCCAAATATTATGTTGGATATATTTTAATGTCACTCTAGTTTCATTTTAAATGTTATTTATATTGCTAAAATGGCTTGGTAATCTTTTCCATACTGTGATAGGTACATTAGGAGCCCAGTTAAACAAATGCAGTGGAAATTCACTGCCATTAATTTAAATAAAAATGTTATAAGAGGTAAAACTTAAAAGATAATATAGTACACTACAAAATTGTGCTTCAGGTGTAATCTGAGATAGTTACCATATTAAAATAAAATTATAGCAGATTGATTTTAATTAATAAATGTAAATACTCAGGGACTGAAAAATCAGTCATTATGTCTCCTGCTAATGGCCTACAAAAAATATGATTTGACTCAATTATTATTAAGTTAATACATTTATTATACTATATATATGTTAAAATTATCTTTGTCATTATAAAACATCTTATCATCACAAAAGTTCTGTTGCTCAACTCTGGTCTAGAGGATTGAGATAATATCAGCTATAAGAACTACAAGATATTTTTCTGACGTTATAGTCTTGCGTATAAATAATTCAAGATTTTCCTTTTAATCCCCTCAATATTTCACTGACAGAGACAGGCAATAAGTAATGTCTCCTGTACCCTTCTGACAGATGTGACATGGCTGTGATTATTTTTCTGTTTCTCTAGGGCACGTCATGCTCTCTGTTCACCTGGGTACTATGTCACACTAATTCCCAAGATTTCATCACTCTTTGTACACTCACATACTTCACTGTGATTGAAAACCTAATTTTGCAACTTGCTTGATGTAAAGTAATTACTTTTCATCATCACATGCTGCCAAAGAACAGGAATCTGGATTAGATAAGGCTTAACGATATTGGATGGTCCTACCATGAGAAAAAAAAAATTAATATGTTCAGTGCTCACTCCCCTATAATTAATGTGAAGTTATCCTTGCAAGGCCTGAAAAATCCTTCTGGTTTATGAGTTCTCTCTTTCTAAATGATTCGTAATTATGGTTATTTACATTTATTTTTTCTTAAAGTCTTCCTTCCACTATCACCTCCATCCTCAGATAGAGTGAATCACTGTGTAATATTTTTCTTTACAGAGATCAAGGCCATCTACCTGTGCTTGTACATACGAGTTCTCTAATGCCTTTTTGCTTCCACACATTCTTGTCTATAACTGTTCTCTCCTCTCCCTGATGTTGTAATTTTAGATGAAGGAAGCCTACCTTCTGTTCCAAAATAACTTTTCCAACCAGTGTCTTTTAATTCTATCCACTCTTATTCTTTCCCTACTGTCTTGTATCTCTAAGCCCTTCTTCATTCTTCTTTACGTCAAATAGGATTATATGATCACAGACAACAGAGATGGTCCCTGACAAATAAAATTTTTTGGAAGCATCTGAATTTCTCACATTACAAGAATAATTGAGAAAAATAAAACAAAACACAAAACAAAGAAATATAAAAGAGCAAGAAAGGGCCCCAAACCAGGAAAGCTCTAAGGCTCAATTCAAGTCTGTCAGGACACCATCATTAAGGTAAACTTTTTCATATTTTTGGCCAAGGGGACAGCAGAGCACCTTAACAAGAGCCCCACTGATCTAGCTGTACACAAAGGAAAAGTGTCGTTTTCCCACAGCAAAAGCTGGGTGCTGTTCCTTGAGAGGCACTGCATGTTAGAAGCAGAAAGTACAAACCTTCTTTATACGCCTCCATTTCAGGTGGTATTTTGGTATTTAATACCACTTTAAATACACACAGACACACACCATAAATTCCTATTGATGAGTGCCTCTTACGACTATCATTCCATAATTATGTATATCATTCATTGAGTATTTATCATACGAAATCACTATTCTAAATATTTTACATGCGCTATATTTTACCCTTACAAGGACTGTCTTGGTAGCAACTATTATGATCCTCATTTTTTCAGATGAAGAAACCAAGTCTCTTTCTCTGGAGGATTCCAAGCTGCACCTGTCTGATTTCAAATACTGGCTTTTCAGCAAATACACTGTAATCCAGTCAAACCTCACTTCTTGAGCACCTTTGATCTTGAACAATTTGGTTCTTGATCAAGCTGTCCATTAAAAAAAAAAAGTCTCAGCTGTCTAACAAAAAACTTCAGGTCTAGATTCCCTACCTGACACCCCTTTTTAATGCTGATACCTGTATAATCAGTCATGTATCTCTCAGGCGAAAAAGGAGATTCAATTTTTTTAACAAATCACTTTTCAAACAGTTTTCTGGAACAAATTAAGTTCAAGAACTGAGATTCCATTGTATCTCTATTTGCAATGAGTTTTTCAAGTCAGCCAGTGGTGTGTAACCTGTTTTCTATGTTTTTGTTGCATTAATATATTTTCTTTAGTCTTCTAAAAACTGTCTGCTATTCTTTACCAGCACTGAGAAACTGGTTCTCAGTTTATCAAAAACCTTCTTTCAGTCAAATCTAAGGCTGTTTCTATTTTCTCAAACTTCTGTTTCCAAATGACACCATGGACCATCTTCTTATAATACTATTTTCAGTTTCGTGACATCATTCTCCCTTAGTCGTCCACTCACCTTCCTGTATGTCAACCTCTGAAATTGTTCTTCCTCCTTTGGCATCATCACTCTAAGTGACTCCCTCAGCATATGAGATGTAAGTGCTAAAGACAAAGAGCCCAAGACCTAGGACAGAAATGTTATGCCAACTTCTTAGAGAGCTAATCAAGTCTTATGACCTTCATTTCTCAGTGCTATTTATGTCAAATGCTATATATTTATTTCTAACTCTAAATTCTGATTTCATATTTGAAGCTGTCTACAGAATACGAATTTTCAACTTATATGTAAAATGTGTCTTAACTGGCTGTCTTTTGGAATACTCTATTTTTGTATTAGCACCATTAGGCTGCTAAATCATGTCAATTATGTAACTTATTTCAGGAATTCCGCTTAGATCATTAAAATTATCTCATGAGTAATGAAATAATGATTGCTTAATTAGTATTAGTCCTGGATTTTCCCTAGTCACTTTGACCTCCAGCAATGAATGTCTAAACAGCATACTCCGCTCTGCACAGTTCCCTAGCAAATCTTTACTATGGAGTGGAGCAGAGAGTTAAGCAGTCATAAACCTAGTATCTGGTATGCCTTTTTGAGTCATGAACATATGCTCCTATGTTCATAAAAACTCATCATCTGTAGGCTCTGCTAAGGAAGGTGGTACCATGTAGTAATCATAGATGTATAACCTTGACTAAGTTATTTAGCTTTCTTTCCCTTGGCTTCTTTATCTATAAAATGAGGAGGATAATGGCACCTTTCTTGCATAGTGCTGTGAAGAAATACCTTAAATGAATAATCAAATAAATAAATAGGTAATCCAAAATAGTGATAAATGCTATGATGAAAATAAGACAAACTTATGTAATAGAGTAAATCAAATATGTAAAGGGTGAGTGGTGGAGAGAGGGCTACTTTATATAACCAATGGACTCGTCCAACAATCACCCAGCTCGTATTATTCCTTCAGCGGGCACACAAAGTTACCATGATATATTTTGTCAAGTACCTTCCCCAAATCATAAGTTTGTCTATAGCATATCCAATAATATTAGCCTAGTAAACTTCACATAAATAAAATAATCTTTGTTTTCATGACTTGTTCTTATCGATTCTTTGCTGGCTGCCTCTGGTTACTTTGTGTTTTTGCAAGAACTCACCAAATCATCTGTACAGTGATTGGTTATAAACTTCAAAGGAGAAAGCATAATACTCATTTATAGGTTCTCCTACCAATGCTCAGATTATATAGAAAACCCTGGAAAACTACTTTTTAAGTTTTATTTTTCTTGCTATTATGACTCTGTTATTGAAAAAAGAATATTCTGATACTTGCTTGAATGTTAAGGAATACTTTACATATTATTTTTGTAATAGGGGTATTACAATAGCAGAGAGAGATTGGTCTCAACTCTGAATACAGCAAAGACCACTTGGGATTTATAGCTAACTAGCAGAGAGGGGAGTGGATGGAATATTACTGAGAAGAGACATTCAAGACAGGGGGAATTCTTGATAAATTGGCCTTACAAAATTCTCGCTAAAGACAGACCAAGGATTTAGACATCAAAAGTGGGGGATGAAGAACCTGATCAAATATCACGGGGGGTCAAATATAAAAGGTGGGAAGATGACTTAGCAGGATTATTTGCTAAAACTGGGTTAAACTGGCCAAAGACAGGATTGGACAGGGGCCAAGGCTGTGTTTTGGTTGAAAAGAGTATTCAGAGGTGGCTAACTGAAGTTTAGTGAGGAGAGTCTTATTCAACCTTACATCACCCATTTTAGTTAAGTTCTCTCTGATATGGTATGAAAACTAGAAACAAGAAGATACCCGAAAAAGGAATGAAGAGTTGATATGAACCGAATGAATCAGAGTGTTACAGTGATTTTAAAAAATTTTCCCCTTAGCAATTTCTGGACTTGGTTAAAGCTTAGTAATATTCCTTCTTCCTTTGGAATAGGCAGAAGAAATGGTTATGGGAACAAATAATCAAATAATATTCTGTCTTCAAAATGTTATAAGTGCCCCTTTTTGAAAGTTATTCTATAACTGTTGTTGTTTAAATTGTTCACTATGCATAATTATATCTCCAAGAAGCCATTGTAAAGCAGATGTTTTTACTCACATTAGAGTTTCAGAATAGAATATATAAAGCATAAAAAAATTCCTATTTATTCAAATTAATGTAAAATAGAACATTTAAGTGATTATTATAGTCTATTATTTTTCTAATCTTACTAGTGCATATCTTTATGTATTTATTCATAATCAGGACATTAAAAAGGTAGACATCACTTATCTTACTGTTTAGAAATAATGATCATTAAATTCAAATGAACTGCCAGATACTTTTCTATGCATAGATCTATGTCTATATTTATATCTATGTTGATACCTTTATCCATATCCATATCTATATAATTTATAGATAAGTAGATAGATAGTAAACAGAGAAAAATAGCATGATAAAAATTAAACAGAAAAAGTTTCCAAAGCATAACTGTAACTGTAAATTGCTAATAAATAGTTCTTTAAGACATATTAATGCCTTAAGATGCCTCTATAGAAAATATATAACTGTCAGAGTCCAATCAAGAAAACAGAGACCATGCTGGGTGCTCCATTAGAAACTTTATTAGAGGAAATTTACTTTGAAGAATTAGTTAAAATATTTACAAAGAATGAGGCAATCATTACAAAAAAGAGCAAGAAGTCACCACCACCCAGGAACAACAAAGGAAGTCGTTTATTGAAGTACAGGTGCCTAGGCTGTTGGGAGCGGGTGAAACTTTAGAGGCTATTCTTTGGGAGTTAGAATCACATATATGGTTATTGCTTCTTCACATCCATCTCTGCCAGAGATTCTCATTGACTAGACCTAATTGGAACTCTATGGGTAAAGAGGCCTAGGTCATGTAGCTTATAGGGATTAGCTCCCTGATTTACAGAGCAGAACAAGAGTAGGGTAGAAAGTAGACCTGGAAGCCAATAGCAAATTACCAATACCACTCTTTTTAGAGTAGATCTGGAAGCCACCAAAGTACCCAATAAAGAAAGAAAAAAAAAAGGTTATGAAAAAAAGGAAAAAGTTGGTCACTTTGTTAAACCATATTTTAATTTAGGAGAGTATTGATTAGCTTTTTGTTGCAAAAAATGAAATCAACTTTTCTACTTCTTCCTGTTTTCTCTTCATCTTCTATTTTTATCAGCTATATATGTTACTTGGTCAAGATATTTAGACAAAATATACTTTACACACACACACATTTAATAGATTCAGTGTTCACCACCGATTTTCCACCATGTTTGTGCTCTTTATTTTCATAATTTTTTAAATTTCATTTTGAAATATTTCCCTACAAAGGTTTTCTATATGCAACATTTCTAGAGTTCTCACTTCAGATCCTGTCTCCTTGAGAATGAGTGTTGTCATAATATTAAAAAGAAATATAGCTGAACATCAACTTCAGGCCTCAGATTTCATGGCCATTGCTTCACTTTCTTCTGGAAATGAGTATTGCACTCATTTTAACACAGACTCCTCAATTTATATTTTAATTGGCTGTATGTCATATATAAGTAGGTTACTTTTAAAAGTTTAAACTAAATTTCCTAAGTTCTCTCATGATTAAACATTTCTATGTGCTACCATTTTCTTGACAAAATTATCAAGGCTAGCATAATATTTCTCCATTATTTTTCTCCCTATTAGAGAACTATTCATAGTGCTTATTTATTTACTTATTTATTTGTGGCATGCAATTTTGCTATGGGGAAATCTGAGGCAAATCTGATCTTTTTATTTATAGTTGATTTACTTTTTCCACCTGGCCATCTGAAAATTTCTTCTTTGATCCTTGAAGGGCAGGAACTTAACCAGGACATACTACTTGATTGTTTGCTACTGACTTTTCCTTGAATGTGGTATGACTATTTATTACTTAGTTTTATATTTTTCATATTTTAGGAAATTCTCTTTTCTATTAAATCTTTTAATATGTTTATTCATTCCATTTGGGGGTATTGTCTCCCCCAATGACATCAAATACCTGAATGATCTAGAACAGTTGTTTTAACCTGCTGGAACTTCCATTTCCTTATTTATAACATGAGGACAATGCTACTCATATTGTAATGTTATTGTGGTGATTAAATAAAATAACATAAGTAAAAAGCCTAACAAAGTATTTGTCAAATAGACGTTCAATGAATGTTAATCTTTCTCCCTCAGGCCCCAGGGATCCCTGCCCATCACTACAATGCTTTGTTCATTCAACTAGAAACTTCTACGTCCATTAGAAGTATTGCCACTTCATCAAGAAAAAAGTGATTTGTAAATGTATGCACCTCAGTAAGTTGTAAAGAATGCTCACTTTTAATTTCAGTTTCAAAAACAACCATGCTTTCTTTCTTTTCTCTTCCACTTGCCATTAAAAGTAAAGGTAAATCGGCCCTGGCTGCTGTGGTTCAGTGGATTGAGCATCGGCCTGTGAACCAAGTGTTGCTGGTTTGATTCCCAGTCAGGGCACATGACTAGGTTGCACGTCAGGTCCCCAGTTGGGGGACTTGTGAGAGACAACCGCACATTGATGTTTCTCTCCCTCTCTTTCTCCTTTCCCTCTCTCTAAAAACAGATAAATAAAATAAAATAAAAAGTAACCCTGTTAAGAATTAAAAAAAAAAAAAAAAAAGTAAAGGTAAATCTATACTGGCTTTCCCATTGTTCCTAGAAGATACACTCCAAATCCTCTTTACTTGTCATTTTTAAAAACTAATTTCACCCTACTATGGCATTATAATATTTTGATAGCCAATATTCCTTGTGGCCTCATTTACTCACTTCACATGAGTAAGAAACACTTCTTTCCTTGGAGAGAGGGAAGATACAACTTAGAACAGTGATATCACATAGGATCCTAAACATACTTTTCAAAGCTTTTACTGAGGTTGTGTTTTCTGTTTTTGAATTCTGAAAACCTAGCTCTGCATATTAAGAGTGCATGTCTGGAGGACTCAGACCATAGAGTTATATAATGAACTACATAGTAAGAGAAGGTTATGTGATGAATATTACACGTCTTTCCAAAAAAGAGATTAAAATTATTTTCTGGTATAGCATAGGAGTTTGGAGAGGATTTGGAAGACAGAGTAAGAGATTTTAGATGTGAGTGTAAAAGTCTGCTTTCAATTTTGCCTCCCCTCACAGTCAAAACCCTAGAGAAATCATAGAAAACTCTTGATAGATTTGGCTACACAAAAGCAGAGGGAACCTGGGAGATTTTGCAGCACTTGGATCTGGAACTGTGGTGACAGAGTTGAGACAGTCATGTAGAGTGCACCCATGCCATCATGCAGGCATGGCAGGTCCCAGAAGATTAAGGGCTTCAGATTCCTCATTTCTCTTTCCTTTGAATGTTACTTTGCCTCCAAAGGACATTCACAAGGTGTGGAAATTATTTACATGCCTGAGAATTAAGAGTCTGTGTACCTAATGAAGAGGCAGTGAGGATACATGGGGAAACCAGGAGTATCAGCTGGGGAATGGACAGCCTACACTGCTGTCTGAATGATGTCACTAGTTCTCATGACATTGGTACTACCAGTGGCAGCTGAGGTATGGGTATATTCATTAAGAAGTGATCCTGAAGCTCTCCACCCACTGCCCATGCCAAAAGAACAGAAGAGTACCCACAGGTCAGAGACCCTTCTCTGGAAGATGTTAGGATGACTTAAAAAGCTCTCCTCAGCTGAGATCATCTATAGGGTACAGAAGCAGAAGGGAGAATATGTATCCAAAGATGACTGAGATGTAAACTATAGTCATTTTGTTATTCTAAACTGACACAATCAGATATTCTGCCAGCAGCAGAAATTAAGATTTGAGAGCTACACTAAATTGTAACTCTCAACATGTGATGATGTAATGTGAAATTTTAAACTGTCTAGACTACTATGACTTTTACTCTAGAAATAAAAGCTTCAGCCTTGACCAGTGAGGCTCAGTGGTTTGGGCATTGTACTGCAAGCCAGGGGCCACCAGGCCCATTCCCCATGGGGGCACATGCCTGGATTGCAGGCCAGGTCCCCAGTTAGGGTCGTGAGAGAGGCAACCGATCGATGTTTCTCTTGCACATCCATGCTTCTCTCCCTCTCTTTCTCCCCCCTTTCCCTACTCTCTAAAATAAATAAACAAAATCTTTTTTTAAAAAGAAAGTTAAGCTGCATAATTTCCTCTGAAACTCTTATTTGAACAATGGGAAAATAATACCTCAGTGAGTTAGTTGTTAGGAAGATTGAATGCTTTAGTATATGAAAAAAGTCCTAAAAAGTATTACCCATTTTATTGTAATTACTGATTATAACTAAGATCATGTTGATTTTGATATGGTTACTGGCTTCATACATCCGAGTACTGCACAGGGCAGCATGGGTCAACAGAATTGTTGGTATCATTTACTGATTTGAGAATCTAATGATCCTCCCAATAAAAGTGAACAATGAACTACAAACTTTGCATATAATTTAAGGAGTTCAAAAATAACTCAGGCCCATTCTTTGAGCCTCTGAAGGTTGATGGACCCTATGCTGAAAGTCCCTGGTCGATACATTTTAAATAATAGCTACTACCAAGGCACTAAACAAAAAAGCTAGATTTTTTCCTCACTTTTGACAGAAAAAATAAATCTGTCCTTTCAAAATATTTTCTTAGAGAACAAGAAAAGACAATCAACAGACACTAACACCGAAATGACACAGATGTTGGCATTAGCTGATAAAAATTTTAAAGCAACTATCATATCAATGATTCAATGATCTAGGACACAAGTAAAAAATATTAAAGCCTCAGTAAAGAAATAAAAGATATAGGTGGTGGGTTGGGTAGGGGAGAGAAATTAGGGGAAAAGGGGACAACTGTAATTGAAAAACCAAAATAAAAAAAATAAAAAATAAATAATTAAAATGTTAAAAAAAAAAAAGAAATAAAAGATATAAAGAACAACCAAGCAAAAACTGTAGAATTGAGTAACATAGTAACAGAAATAAAAATTCTGGAAAGACTCAACAACAGAATGGAGAGGACAGAGGCAAGAATCAGTGAATTCAAAGAAAGAACAGTAGAAATTACCCAACATGAATGAGAGAAAATACACTAAGGAAAATAATATGAGCAGAAAGTCAGGAACTTTGGAATAAAACCATATATTTAACATGATGTCATTGCACTCAAGGAAAGAGAGGAGAAAGTGAATGGGGCTGAAAAATATTCTAAGAAATAATGGTTGAAATTTTTCCAAATTTGGCCAAAGCATAAGCCTATAGATTCAGTAAGCTGGTCAAATCCCAAACGATATAAACCTAAAGAAATCTACACCAAGACATATCATAATCAAACTTCTTAAAAGTATAAATAAAGGGAAAAAAAAAAAAACAACAACTTAAAGCAGAAAGAGAGAAATGAGTCCTGGTCAGTGTGGCTCAATTGGTTGGAGCATCATCTCATACACCAAAAAGTTGGGGGTTTGATTCCCAGTTAGGGCACTTACCTAGATTGTGGGTTTGATTCTGATTGGCGTATGTATGGGACACAACCAATTGGTGTTTCTCTCTCACATTGATGTTTCTCTTTCTCCCTTCCTCTCTTTCTAAAATCAATAAACATATTAAAAACAAAAACAAAAAAAGACATGCTATGACCTCAGTAAAGTTCCCACACAAAATAATAATTATAAAAAAATATTTTTTTAAAAGGTGAGAAATGACATTTTACCTATAGGGGGGAAAAATGAGATTTTTCATCATAAACAATGGATGCCAGAAGGAAATAGCACATTTTAAAATGTTGAATAAAAGAACATATCAGCCCCAAATTCTGGCTATATTATTCTTCAAGAATAAAGGGAAATTCAAGACATTCTCAGATGAAGGAAAATTAGGAGAATGTGACATCAATAAATTACCCCAAAGAATGACTAAAAAAATGTTCTTGAATATTTATGATCTTAATTGCTTTACTAAAGGAAGATATAGTTATTATTCTTATCCCAATTGTATAAATGAGAACATGCAAGCTTAGAACAATGATATAATTTTATCAAAGCTTGTCCAGAGATAGTGTTACAGGATAAAAATCGGTCTTAAAAGAAAGCCGTTTAACAAGATTTTACATTTATTTCTTCCTTGCCTCCTCAGTTACATTGTATTTCTCCCACCATAAAATAAAATCAGTTTTTAAAATCTTCTTTAACTCTTAAATGGGATTATAAATGCCTTTTAATTGCAATATTGTGATAGCAAGTGTAATATTCCATCCACAGAACTGGACTATAAAAATGGGTAAGTACCTTTAACAAATTGCAGAAACCATATTCTTCAAGCATCCTGCCTTAACTAACATATATAATGACAAATAGCAAGATCATTTTGAATCTACTGGGGCCAATTTACAGGTGCTGTGTGCAAGGTCCAGTGCTTCCAGCTATAATTAGAAAATAGCGCCTGTTCTCCATTAATTTTGGTTACTATAGTAATTCCATATGCAACCATGCCTGCTGACTAGTGAACTAGATCATGTATCTTCTGTAAATTGCTCATTAGTTACTTGCAATTTATTTTGTTTCCAACAATTTCAAACCATCAGTGTCAGGAACACATGTTTTCACAATCATTAAAAAAACAAAGCAGAGAATGTGTGCCTCCAAACCCATCCTTACTCTTGGCTACTAAGGCTTATGTAAAATACTGAATATTTTAAAAAATGATCGAAGATTGTAAAGGTGATTTTTTTTAAACACAAGATAGAAAATGTACTCCCTTACTGCCAAGAATATTTATTATAAAATTATGAGATCTCTTCATCTCTAGAAGAGACTATAAAATAATTATAATCTACATTGTTTTTCCTATTCAGCATTTTGATGTCAATTTATTAGCAGTATATTTTTGAAATTTGATATTAACATCCATTGTGGATTTAAATTCAGTTAATATTTTTAAGGTACATATGTATTAGATTAGCAAAGAACTTTTAACCATTTTGTCCATAGGTGCATCTATATTCAGTGAAAGCTAACAGTGTGCAATTTTCTTATTGTATTTTGGCAAATTGTCAATGCTCATAAATATATGCATAGCCTCAAATACAATATCTTACCAAAAAGGTATTGATAATGTGTCAGATGCTTGGTATAATGATGAATATTTCAACAGCTATCCCATTAGAGCTTTGAACAATTATGGAAGGTAAAATATCCAATATTGACCCACACATGTATCTATGCCTTATATATTGCTTTCTAGACATAGTTTATTTTAATAAATGAGAATTTTGGTTCATAACATAAAAACATAAGCTAAATAAATTGATTTGTAAACATTTTAGTGCATTATAGTCTGAAATATAAGTAGATAATCAATGCTTGTTAAATAAATTAATGAGTAAAAATTTGTAATGCAAATATAGAGTTGAAAGCTTACATATAAAGTGAGGAGACTTTGTTTTAATGATAAATTTGCCTTTTAAAATAAATTTATTTTTAATATTAATGTTGAAACCCAAATTTCAAATACATTCCTGAGATTATCATAGATTTCCTCCACAGCATAATACTGTTTGTAGAATATGTATAAAGATGACATATAAACTGATTGTGTATTCACATTTTATATCCCTAAGCTTATACTCCTGAATTACTGCATATCAAAATTTTTAAAATTTAAATTCTTATTATTATGAGAAAAAGATAAAACCGTAAGACTTTAAAACACTAAAGCTCTTTTGAACTCAAACCTTTACCTCAATATTAAGAGTAATGAAGCCTCAAGAGACAGTTGTGTACAGGTTAATTACTGTAATTATTCAAGCTACCTTCTTTCCCTTAGAGCCACCATATTCCTACGCCAAAATGGGATTCTTAGCCTGCTACGACAATTAGTATCTGTTAAATGATGCTACTGCCGTACTTCTAATATAGTGATTGATCATCTATTAATTCCTGAGAGAAATCAATGATTCCTTCCTGAAGCATTTCCATTAACTAATTTATGTTAATATGGACAACCTATATCTACAATTTGCTTGGGAGGATGGGCCATTCTATTTATAACTGGCTACTACTTTAGAGCTTTAGTGTACTGTTTCAGAGCACCAAAAGAATGTAAAAAAGCTATAAAGATCAAGTAAAACTGGGAAATTTAACCACAGTAACTAAGTCTTCACATTGGTAAATGTTGATCGAACTCAAATTCAACAAAGAAGTGTTGGAAGATTTTTTTAAATTGGTTGTAGTTTAGAAATGTTACCATTAATATATTGGAGACCCCGCTTTTTGTTTGGATTTATACTCCTTTTACTTACTTACTCAAATGACTTATAGTTCTCAAAGATATGACTCTAAGGGTAATATTCCAATCAAACATTTGCTTCATTCCTATTATTTTTGTTTACTTCATTCCTATGCATTCGTAAGTAGTTACCAACTACTTGATGTTTATCTGTATAGTGTGAGGGCCTTGAATGTTCCAGCAACAGAGGCAGTCTTGACCTCACTGAGCTTATACGCTAGCGCAGCAATTTTTAACTGTTGTGCTGCAAGAATTTTTAAAACATGCGATACCTTACTATTTAGTCAGGGGTACTGACCTCTTTCTCCGTAGACTGTCAAATTAAAAAATGACAACAATACACCCACTGTGAATGAATCAAAATAATATCGATTTTTTTTGTCAGATAGGCAAAAAATATAACATTTTTTGATGTGCCATAGAATTTTAGTAATTAGTTTATATGTGCCATACGATTTAAAAAAAGAAAAGGCTGAAGATCATTGCTCTACTGGAAAAGACAGACACACACGAACACAACTACAATTAACAGGAAAATAGGTGGTCTGAAGAGAAATAACAGTGAGATATATTTAGCTACAGGCATTATGATGAGAAAAGAAGGACCTGGGTTCTAATATTCTTGGTTGAAGGAATGAAAGTAAAGTTTCTAAGAAAAAAGTTCAGCCTATTCTAAGAACTGTAAGAAATCCTGCAGTTTGGAATCTATAGAAATTGGCTTAGTATGGAATAACTTATCACTGAAAACGAACAAGGCGAATTATGTGGGTATAGATGCTAACGTAAATAGATGTAATGGTAAACGTCTGCATAAAGTTCTCTTCCAATCACTTCAGTTTCCCAGTGAATATGACTGAGAGTCCACTACTTGAGTTGTTAAGTGAAGTATGGTTGTACAGGTACAATAAAAAAAAAATTAGAAAAACCAGCTAATTGCAGTGATCTGGCAGAGATATGGACAGGGGACCATATAAATTATCAGGCAAACCAGGATACTTTAGAGAATAAAAAAGGGCACTTATATCAATTATGTCAGGACATCAGGCATAATTCAAATCTGTCCTGAGCAAACAAGAATTTATGGTCACCCTAACCTATTCCAGGGGGATGAGTGAAAAGGGAAAGGGAAATATGTTGATGAAATAGATGTAAGGGTTAGAGAATGGCAAGAATTCAAGGATAATGCCCAGGTTTCTGGCTATTTACTAAGAAATTCATGAGGATAAGCAGGCTTATGAGGGGATATTGATTTCTGTTTTAGATATGTTTGGTTTTAGTGGCTTGTGAGACATTTAAATGAGATCACATGGGATGAAAGCATACACCAAAGAGGAACCAGACTATTAAAAGTCTGAGAAATCCCAGGAAACGTTCATTAGGGGAGAAGTTAGCCAGAAAATCAGACTGCAGAAAAAGCAGCTAAAAATATATGTGCAAACCAGGATAAAGTGGTGTCACGTAAGTTAGGAGAATATAATCTCAAGCCTAGGTTCAAAAAGAAGGGAGTGGTCAAAACGTCTAAAGTGGCAGAAAGTTCAAGTAGTTTGATAACAGAAAAATGTCCTTTGAATTTGGCATCATCGAGATGACTGGTGACCTTGACAAGACTTATTCCAGAGTACTGAGGACAGACATTAGATTGATGTGAGTTAGCTTTACAAACCATTTCTGACAACACAGTTATTGGTTAAAAAAAAACTCTTCACTACTGGGGGGTTTAAACAATGCAAAAGTAAACCATATAGACAAAAAGGTGTCCTGTTTGTCAATTTAAAGTTGTGTTTGAAAACTACCTATCTCTTCAGCATTCTTAAAAATGGTCCTTCTCAAAAACAAACTATTATTACTAACTTGGCTTTAAGTAGGATACTTCAGTGTCATCTCCTCTATCCAGAAAATCGACAGCGCAAGCCAGTTACTGTACATACTTATAATTGTGAATTTTAATTACATCTATTAGAAATTAGCACCTAAAATACTTTGGACACATGGAAGTATAGATTTGGTGGGACACTGGAATTTTAATCTTGTAAACCATATATTCAAGTAATCCATAACAGAACGTTGTCAACAGAAAACTGGGACCCGGGCTGAGACCTAAAACTTGTCTTTTCCTAAATGCAACATCGTGTACCACTCCCAAGAGCTAACAACAGGTCTGTCCAGATGCTAAGCCCAGGGACTTCAAAATCTCCATCCTGCGCCTTACAGGACTCTAGGGCTATCAGAACTTCATCTTTGAGAGGTGACGGGGCCTGGCAGAGGCTCTGAAACCTGCCGTACAACTCCTCCCACGGCACATCTCGGGCCTCGGCTCCAACCCAAATGCCCTTCTGAAGATCGTAGTGCAGATTTCGACCCCATTCTGTTAGGAGACCCAGATAGGCCTGCAAAAGCTCTGGATGGCAGCGTGCCACCGAAGTTAACAGAGCGGCTGGGAGGGTGCGGCAAAAAGTAGCCATGACGTCCGACTTCCCCAGAAGCCAGCGAACCAGCTCGTGACCCCCCTCTCCCGGTGTTCTGGGGCTGCCCAGTTCCAGCTCCTCTTCGGAGGGTCGGGGGAATGACAATGGCAGCAGGAGCGCGGCCGCTATCACCTCCAGGAAGTTGTTCTGATGCAAGCGCTCCCACAGGCCGCTGAGCAACCTGCTGGGGCCTTCCGCTTGGGCCTGGCCCGCCTCCTCCAGCCGCGCCAGCAGCAGCTCCGCCTGAGTCTTTACCAGCGAGTCGCTCCAGAGGGTCCTGTTCTCTCCAAAACAGCTGAAGCGCAGCAGGTGGACAGCAGACCGGCGGCGGGCGAGGAGGGCCAGGCTGCCTTGGAGCGTCTCCTCTTCGGCGTCCCGGACGCCGGGGCCGGGGAAGAGTTGCCGCACCAGGCAGTGAAAGGCGGCATCCCCGAGGGCTCGGTTCTCCAGCAGGCGGTGAGACAGCAGGATGTCGCAGCGCCCCAAGTCCCGGACGTTGGTCAACCCGGGGATTGTAGCGGGCCCAGAGCCGCCCTCCTGTTTCCACTGGTTTTGCAGCCGCCGCTCCAGTGCCGTGCGAATGCGGGCGTGGCGGCCAAAGCGCCTGTGGACGTGGCGCATGTAGCGAGCCCACTGCAAAGCCCTGCGCACGGTGGCGGGGTCCCAGCTACTGACATGTGGTGTGCGGGAGACCGCCAGAACCTCAGAGAAGCGATCCAGGTGCTGCAAGAGCGATTCCATGAGGGCGTGCGAGGGACTTACTTCCGCTTTCACCCTGGAGAGGGAGACTCTCTGCGAGCGCATTGGAGTGTCCGTGAAACGATACGCCTTCCTGCAGTGCTATTGGATGAAGTCCCTGTCAATCTGACAATTGAGCTTTAATCCGGGTACTTGGACTCTGGGAAATTTAAACCGGGGAAACTGTCCGGCGGCTTTACTTTGTCCATCAAACCCTTAGGGGAGGCCCAGTAAGTGTAGGGCATCTGAGCGAGAATTCCGAGAGCCAAGTGAGAGATGCTGTTTGTCACGAAAGCCTCCGTGCTTCCTTTTGCTTTGGAAATAATCCCTCGAAGACATTTACTGAGTTTTGCCTGAAAGAATCTGTGTTGAGGTTTATCACAACCGAGAAACGCCAGAGACATGCTGTTATATATAAGAAAATGTTATTAAATGAAATTTTTAGTTCAATTCAGTTAAGTAAAAACGTACTGACTCCAGTTAATTAACGCCAGGCACTATGCAGAAGTCTGGGCTTTGACACTGTTCTTTCATTATTAGAACTGAAGCCCAGGTTAACTGAAACAAAAAAGGAAACTTAAAGATGAATACTTTCTTAAAATTTTAAAAGAAATTAGAGTTTTATTTCAAAATCGCACTATTTTTTGTTTGTTTTCAGAAATTCCAAGGCAAAATAGCTTAGTTGACTCTTATTTCACACAAATAACTAATTAAAAGAAATAGAGTTTAAAACCGAATAACAAAAACAATGCTTGGCTTAAGTTTGTGGGAAGAGAGGATAGAGGAAGGAAGCCATTTCTGGACTGTCGTCTGGATTATTTATTAACTTATGTATTCAACAAATATTTGCCAACTCTAGGAGTTTCATTATCCAAAAGCCCACAACAATATCTAACTTACTGAAGTGGATGACATAATAACTCATTTGAGCTGAATTTCTTTATCATCATGAAGACAACAAAAACTTTTAATGAGTAGTCAGAACCGGTGTTTTGCTTTAACAAAAAGATTTCAGAAGGGGAGAGTCTTTTCATTTATTAAAACCATCATTTCCACATTTTCTAAAAAACAAAGCAAGAAATGGTGCTTATGTTATTAATTCTATTATTTGATATTTTAGTTAGCCCAAACTCTTACTTGGTCCTGAGATAGTTACATGATTTTATCTTAAGGATACCATGTATCCTAAAATTCTTTGTCTTAGCTACTAGAAACTTTGAGCCAAATGTGTGGTCTGCCTTTATCAAATAATACAGGCTTCACTAATTCATTCATATATTTATTTTTGCATTGAGCAGTTATTATGCCACATGGTGTATGGTACTGGAAATGTAGTGGTAAATAAATAAATGTAGTCCTTGTCCTAGTGAAGGGGTTAATTTCCTAGCACTGAAGAGAGAAATTAAACAAATAATCTCAAATGTGACAGGAGGATATAATAGAAGTGGATCTCTAAGACAGGTCATAGGGAAAGCATCTTAAAAAAAAAATGGACTTTTCACCTAAAAGCTCAAACATGAGTGCTGAGAAAAGTTTTCAAGGCCAAGGAAACTGTTAATATACAGGTACCTGAGTTGAGACAGCCCAATCCTTTCAAGAAGGTGAACCAAGTCCAATAAAGATGCCTTCAGTACAGGATGGTGATGAGATGTTATGGCAAGAATTGTGAGGATTAACTTTAGCTTCATATCTTTTCATTTTCTAGATATTTTATTTTAAATGCTTAAGCATTACAATGTATACATTAGATATATACAATATATTTCACGTTGGCCTATTTTCATTAAGCAAATCTATGAAATTTTCTCTCCTTTAGAAGAAAGAAAAGCCTAGGGTTTGGAGCTTCTCCACAAAGTTTCATTTAATTCAACAAAATTCAATGACCATTTATTCAGCATTTACTCTATGGAAAGTATTAGAGATTAAAAGATGATTATGACAAAGTCCTTCAAGAAATCTACACTATTGAGGCAGGGGTACAAGGGAGCACAAAAACACTTAACTACAATGCAAACCAGATTTTAAGTGTTTTTAAAATTGTTAGAATGACCCACAAAAATCCATAGGCACAGACAACAGTATGGTGGTTACCAGAGCCATGGGGATTGGTGGGGGTAGTAAAGGGTAAAGAGGAGACTGACTTTGGGTAGTAAACACAAAATGCGATATGCAGATGATGTGTTAGAGAATTGTACACTTAAAACCTACATAATCTTATTAAACAATCCCATCTCAATAAATTTAATTTAAAAACGTTGTAAGGATGACTCTATGGTAGAGCTGATGTAAACTGACAGGAGAGTTCTAGGAAGACTACAGATGAGTAATACCTTATTTAGGCCTTATAGTGTTTGAACAATCAAGGAATAAAGAAAAACTCAAGTGGGAGAAATAACATGTGAAAACATAGTGTAGTTCCTGCCTTATGCAGAGTTTTGCTTTCCTTGGTTTCAGTTACCTGCAGTGAAGTGCAGTCTGAAAATATTAAATGGGAACTTTCATAAATGAATAATTCATACATTTGAAATTGCCTGCCATTCTGAGTAGTATGATGAACTCTCACTCAGTCCTGGTCTGATGTGCCTTGGATGTGAACCATCCCTTTGTCTGTGTTGTATATGCTGTCCTCCCATTAGTCACTGGAGCCTTCTTGGTTATCAGATACACTGTTGAGGTATCACAGTGCTTGTGTTCCAGTCACCCTTATTTTACTTAAAAAATGGTCCCAAAGTGCAAGAGTAGTGATGCTGGTAATTTGGATATGCCAAAGAGAAGCTGTAAAACACTTCCTTTAAGTGAAAGGTGAGAGTTCTCAATAAGGAAATTTAAAAAAATCATATGCTGAAGTTGCTACATCATTCACCTCACTGCATCCTATTCTATAGGCATCGTATCATCTTGTCATCACAAAAAGAAAGGTGAGTACAGTAAAATAAGATATTTTAAGGGAGAGACCACATTAACATAACTTTTATTACAATATATCATTATAATTGTTCTGTTTTATTATTAGTTATTGTTGTCAATCTCTTGCAGTGACTGATTTATGGACTAAACTTTATTATAGATATGAATGTACAGGAAAAAACAAAAAGTATATAGGAATTGTACTATCCATGTTTTTAGGCATCCACTGGGGGTCTTAGATACATCCCACTCAGATAAGGGGGACTACTGTACATGGACACAAATGCGTATAGTGTGTGCTATAAATACCAGTGCCATCTGTCCACCTTTTGGTAATGATTTCTAAATTCCTGAGATACAATAAATTAAGAGAGAGAATGGAAGAGCAAATTTCAGGAGATTTTGTTAAAATATGATATCAATCAAAGCATGGGAGTTAAACCTCATACACAACTAAGGTTCACAAAAAGGGACTTTCACAAAGTGCTAACCTCAGGGTTGTGGTGAAGATTAAATGAGATAATAAATGTAAAATGACATTCTTGATATTATGGTTTTCTTTTACTATTCATTCTACCATCACTCCCACCCTCTTTGCTTAATAATGATGCAATTTGGAATACTGAAACCAGTTGAGCTAAAGGGGGTAAGGCCTGATAATAGTGAGCCAATCATTTTAGTTCATCCTTCTTTTAATTCAATAATTAGTTTAGGAACGTATGGATAGCATTTTTTCATGACAGAAATTTGTTCAGAAAAGGCCAGGTGAATCAGTTCCAATAAATTAGGCCTAGATGATTCAGAGAACACTTTCTTACTATTCGAAGTCTGTAGAGCATAAACACTGACCAATTTGAAGAGATAGTTGTGATGGACTGTGGGTGTATACAAGCTAAACATCAGGCATGCTTAAGATACAGTTTCTTCCTCTTTATGTTTTATATTTTTATATGAAGGCCAAAACTGCTACAGCCATCTCTTTTCCAAAGCCAACAGAAGCTCAGAATCACAAAGAATGCATTATATTAAAACAACCTGCAGCCCTGGGTGAATAGCTCATTTAGTTAGAGCATTGTCCTGATATGCCCAGGCTGCAGGTTTTATCCTTGGTCAGGGCGAATATAAGAATCAACCAGTGAAGGCATGGATAAGTGGAGCAACAAATCAATGTTCCTCTCTCCATTCCTTTTTCTCTCTAAAGTCAATAAATTAAAAAAAAAAAAAGCTTTAAAACCACCCTCAAATTAGCCCTGTTTTATAGTATAACCTTATATATTCTCAACCATGTGTTTGGGAGGAGGGGTAGTTTCAGTTTTATTTTCTGTTCCTTTCGGCTAAATGCATCCAACTAGTAAAAGCCCTTTAGAACCCTGTGTGGTACATTTAAACACTTCGATAAACATTGGCTATTATTGTTGCTACTGATCTTATATAAGCCTCTGAAGTATACATTTTATTCATGTCTTCTCCATATCCCACTGCTCCCAAATATAAAAGAGCAACCACTAATATCATTATGGACAGGGATTGAGAAAACTTTATCAAAGAAAGATGCAGCTTGCTATTCAATATTTACTTTTGGTCTTGAGAGGTTTCAAATACCTTATTCAATGGACTACTAAAACTTGAAAAGTAAAGTTGATTCCACACTCTAGGTTAGGTCTAAAATGGTTATTTTAAGATATACAATAAACTGAAATTTATAAGACACTGTGACTGAGAGACCAATGAAAACAGTGGTCTGATGTCCTTTTATAATACTCGAAACGATGTATATTCACATATTAATTTCAACCCTCTGTTTGTTGAAATAATATTTTTCTATATAAACAAGAAGACACGAACTCCACATCCTGAGGCAAGTCAGATATTGAGAGTGTTTCCCTTATTCCAGGATCTGCTTCATGGAATGAAAGTGTTTTGACCTTTTTTAAATTACTCTGACTGTAAATATTATAGGCAATGACTATATGTGATTCTGGTTCCATTACCTCATTCAAGACACAGGTTGCATTACTGAACAAAGTGGGGTTTGGCCACTTGCCGCAGTACATAAGCATAACACAATAATTAGTGGGGAAGTAAAGAAGTTTTTATTAACAGGGTGCTTAATTTGGGGGAGCTGAGGGCTCCCTGGCACCAAACCATTTTCTTCTGCAAAACACAGAAAGAAGCCAGCCACCCCTAGGACCAGAATCATTGTCCACACAGCCTGCTTCATTCTTATCTGTCTTCTTGGGTCCCGAGGCTGCTAGACAGTTGGGTGTCCATCTCCAACTCTTTCTGGAGTGTGCACTTGTGGGGCTAGTGTCTCCATCGTGCCTGCCCAGCTTCCACCCTCTCCCGGGCCAGGGCGCACTGCCAGATCACTACAGCCGCCCATGTAAGGGGCTCCATCCTGAGGCCACAGTGTTCAAAGCTGCTTTTGCCCTAGGGGGCAGCAAACATTCCTGCCTGTGGGTCAGTGTGCTACCTGAGTGAGAGAATGGAAGGGGTGGAGACTGTGCCCAGTAGTGTGATGTCACCGTGTCCCACAGGCCTGCCACTGGCAAGGCACGCACCCCGCAGGTGAGAGGAACACACACACACACACACACACACACACACACACACACACACACACACACACAGGACTAGTCTCTCCATGCCCTCCATTTAAAATCTTCCACCCCAAAACTCTATGTACTGTGGGAGTGTCCATATTACCAACTGATCTAGGTTGGCACTTGCACACGTGTCAACCCACATAGCATCTCTGCCCGGGGCGGGGCGTCACCATTTTCACCTCCGCATTACTTAGCCCGCACAGGCTCTGTTCAAGATGTGTCATGAACCCTTCCCTGGGGGTATGGAAGCCTGTTACTCTTTGAGGTTTGCATTTCAATCCACCTCCTTGGGCACTTCCCATGCCTCTTGGGCACATGTTCCTTCTGCCCTGCTATCTAGTCAGACCTCTCTCTTACAGTTAGGGTAGGTGTCTCTATACTCTTTAGCAGCAACAACAAACAGCAAGTGGACAGAACTTTTGAAGAGAGATTTGTCATAGACACTTTGCAAACATATTTGCCTCTTTTTTTTTTTTTCTTGACAATGCAAACTGTATTTCTGAGGAAAGGGAATATAGATTTTTAGTGGTATTTACTTCAGTTAAATCCAAATTTCTTCATTTTACTTTTTCCCCTTACAGTAGTGGGAAAACCATCAGATGAATTATAATAAACACAGGACTTTAGGCATCTTTAGGGGAATCTGAAAGTTAACTTTCCAAGAACAAATGATCTTGTCTTGCATCTTATGTTATTACAGCTGGTTTCTGATGAGACTGTAGGATGCCATACCAAATCTCAAAAACATTAAGTTTATATACAGATAAGCAAAACATGCTATTTTACCTTTCCTACTTTTGAATCGCTTTAAGAAAGCTGACTGTAACTAAGCAAATACTTCTCTGGGTCTTGAACTTCCCATCAACTTATAGGAGAAAGGGTTACAGTTGTATGCCTGAGATATTGATTGCCTTTGGCCTTGGGGACATATGAGCAAAGTGCCACAGGCTGGAGTCATTACAGAGAAAAAGAGAGATCTGACAATCTACTCATTGGTCCTTCTTTGAACATCTCTACAACCTGCACATCTATTCAATGTCCAGAGTGAGTATACATTGCAATTTATCATGGACAGGAAGCCCCAAAAGTTAATGGAAGTGTTCCAGATGTCCAAAACATAGCCCTAGTGAGTTCAGAGAAAGGTATTGGAGGAGAGATTTAAAAATGGGGTCTCCTTGTGAACACAGGCCTAGATGATGGCTCCAAACCTCACTTTTTCATGTGCAATGGATGTGACTTTAAGTTGCATCAAAGTTAGCGGCAGAAACACTGCTCTAACAATGCATGTGTATTCTGAAAATTAGAACTTCATGAAAACTTTTAAATACTTGGTATGAAAATTTTCTTTGAATTTGAAGTTAATCTGCATTATCATAGTAATGTTTAACATTATATTGTCTTTATAAGGAAAGAAGAGAAGAGCTTTTAAAAATTATAATCTTATTTATTGTAAATTTTAAATGTATATAAAATGGTTTTAAATATTTCATCAGTAAGATTTCCACTCCATGGTGACTCTCAAGAATATGAAGATAACTTTGTTAAAGTCTTGATCAGAAATTGTGACTGATCATTTCTAACATCAAAATCTTTTAAAAATTCATGGAAGCAAGCTTAATTTTTCTCCTTAAAAATTTCAGTTTTAAATGTTAGGAATTTCATAGAAATTTATTATGTAGAATGATCTCTATTCATATTATCATGCAAAGAGAGTACAAAAAGTTGTTTTTTTACCAAGTTTCTTTTTTTAATTTAAATTTTATTTTTCAATTACAGTTTACAGTCAATTTTATTTTGTATTAGTTTCAGGTGTACAGTGTAGTGGTTAGACAATCATATACTTTACCATGTGTTCCTTCCACTATTTCCAGAATCTACCTGGCATCATATATAAGTGTTACAGTACTATTGACTATAGAAAAGTGGATTAAAAACTGTGGTATGTATATACAATGGAACATTACTTGGCCATGAAAAAGAATAAAATCTTACTCTTTGCAACAGCATGGATGGACCTAGAGAGTATTATGCTAAGCAAAGTAAGTCACAGAAAGGCAAATGCCATTTGGTTTCACTTTTATGTGGACTCTGAAGAACAAAACAAGTGAAAAAACAAAATAGAAACAGACTAGTAGATAGAGACCAGACTGATGCTTGAGAGAAGGAAGAGGGGTTGGGCGATTGGGTGAAAAGGGTGAAGGGATTAAGAAGTAAGTACAAACTGGTAGTCAGCAAGTCTTTTATATATGCCTCTCAAATTCTCTTTTGTTGACTGGCGTGGGTCTTAAAGTAAAAAAGGTTAGAAAGCACTGCTCTACCATAGGCATTTTAACAGAATTAGCTAAGGAAAGGGAGCAAAAGAAAGGGCAATGCAATTCAAAATAGGACAGGGAGAACGTTAGTTGGCTGGTTAGTCTCCATTTTCACTTCCCATATCACCCCATCCATTTGTTTCTTCCCTGTTCTGCAGAGAGGATTGTTCTGAGCCTTGTTGGCTGTGTCAGCCTTTTCCCTTGTCCTTTGGCTTGCTGCTGAATTGACCCATGAGAGGCACTGGAAGCAATCATAAGGAGAAGAGAGATGTAGGGTTTTTCTTTCTCTGCCAAGACATCACAATTGAGGTTTCTTCCTCTAAAAATTCTAAGAGGCCTCCCTGAGCTTTTGATAGATGGATCACTTCCTGTACCCCTAGGGAACTGCTGCTGTTGCTAATCCCTGGATGTCCCGACATACCTTAACTCTGGCCACAGTTCGGTAAATATTGCTCTGTTAAGTTTTCTAGATCTCTGGGGACTGTGCCTGTTTCCTGCCATGACCTTGATTGAAAAAGTTGTCTGAGTTGGCAGCCATTCTTATAATTAATATAAGTCTGTGAATCATAATATCAATCAGTATGTCTTTAGGGAATGTTGAGTAGCCTAGGGCAGTGATTAACACATACCTGCTCTGCCAGTTTGTGACAAAGTCATCATTGTTACTGATACATAACAAATATATATATGAAAGAACAATGTAAAATGTTTACACAAATGTAACTAACTAAAGGTGCAAAACATAAAGTAACGGTGATATTAAGTGGTCATTTGTGTCTTCTTAACTTGGAAAAATTACAAAGTTTGCAATTATTTTAGACATCTACTTTAGAACATATGTGTGTGTAGAAATATATATGTATATATCTAGAGATAGATAAGATAATAAGTCAGTGAAATCCATAATTCTGAAAATCTCCTGTTTCGTGTGGGAAATGGCAGAAGTGTTGGCAGCTGGGCCCAGATTGTGAAGGCTCTGGAATACTGCACTAAGGAATAGGATCTGTGCCAAACTGGCTCTCAAGTGTTATTGACAATTTTGGAGCACGAGAATGACATGATAATATCTGTTACAAAGCAATGTAGAAAATTGGTTGTAGCCACCTGGGACAAATGGCTAGAAACAGAGGTTCACTAGAAAAATATTGCAATAGTCTAGACACACAAAATGACAGTTTTACTAAGGAAGTGGCAGAGGAAATATTGAGGGTTAGGAGAGAGTGATACTCAGATTTGAAAAATCTGTCTGAAGGAGAATCTATAGATCATGGAGAAGAGACTCAAAATAACTGCAAATTCTAATTTAACTGATTGGGAAAGTATCTTTTGGAATGGAACTGGAGTTGGTATTGATTTTGACTGATGCTAGTAATTGGGAAAAAGAATTAAAAACTCATAGCAAAACATAGCTCAGTGGAAATTCTTATGAACTTGTTTTTTAAAATCCAGACTACTCTCATTCCTCACTCTTTTAGGATCCCCTGGTTAGCATATTACATAATAAAACACATAATAGTGAATACTATCGTAATTCGAGAAGACATATTGACTGCATAAAAGTTGAGTTATTAAAAACACGGATTGAATTATGTAAAATAAATGATTTAAATAAGAATTTCTCCTCTTCCTTTAATAATATCCAGTCAATTCCCTTAACCTTATTTTAATTTGATATCTCTTAGATTGCTAATATTCAGAAACTACTTCAATATTTGAATTGATCCAACTGTAAGAAGTTTCTATCAGTTTTATCATTTATATATTTTCCCACTGCTTGGACATCTATTTAGAAAAAAAAAAAAGAAACCTCTAAATAAGAGACATGATAAAATTCATATAAACATAAATTGAATAAATAATATATACTTTTGAGGCTATATGTCAATACACAGATTATATACCCTCCTCTGTGTATATGTGTGTATTTGCATAGAAGTAGTGGAATGATATTCCTAAGAAGATACTTGAATTAAATAATTGAACTACACTTATGTCTAAGATTTCATTTTTCTTTTACAATTGGTAATTTTTTAAATATCCAAACCAGAAAGAAAAAAATATGAACCAGGATTTCTCTTTTCCTTTGAATTAGAACTTTGATTTCATGAAGGAGAGCTCTGTACTGATGTCTGGATGCCTTTATTTTTATTCCACAGTTATCAGTATATTACTATATAAGTACCTGCCAGCAAAGGCTTTTTTTTTTTTTTTTTTTTTTTGGTTCAGTAATGTTTTAAGTGTCTGTTGTTCCCATTTTCAAGTCTCCAAAACTTTTATGTGAATTCTTTCAGCACATTTTTTTCATTATTTCTCAACTTTCTTTTTTTCTGGATGGCTGAAGTTTCCAGACATATAACCAGAAATGTCCTAAGGGAATTAATATATAAAAAATGAAAGCTAAGAAAATGGAAAGCAAAACAAACTATGCATGTATGATATATAGATATGTAAATTTATTTTGTTTTCTTTAAAAAGATAATACATGAATCTAATTTTCCTTATTAATATTCTCTCACAGAGGAGCAAATATGGTGGAAAATTTATCAAGAAACTTGTGTTTTAATAACTTCCAGACCTAATCTTAGTTGTTAGATTGGGCTAGTCTGTTAATACCATTAATGTCAAGGACTGTTATTCCCAAAGATTCCTAGCATTTCAAAATAAACTGGCTGAAATAAGTCAAATAAGTGATTAAAACAAAATTCACAATATCACAGAGACATTTTATTTGAATGTAAAAATATTTTTCTAGTAATTTTTTTTATCAGTTAGTTACCAAATTTTAAGTATAAAGAAGGCTTTAGAGGGAATATACCATCAGATTTGAGAGAAATACTCTATTTAAGGGTAGAAAGGTATTTGAAGCAAATGTGCTAGAATCTAATATTTTGTTACTCTTTATTGTTTTGAGTGGATTAATGACTTAGAATTGTCTAATAGTTTACATAATCTTACTAAAACTGAACCAAATGGGTAAAAGCCCCTATCTGTGTTATTTTAGAATACGGTATGTCTTCACCTTTCCCTTAGTTTATATAATTTTGGTATTCATTTGTTTTTTGTTTTTTTAATTTTTAAAGGTTTTATTTATTTTTAGAGAGAGGGGAAGAAAGAAAGAGAGGGAGAGAAACATCAGTGTGTGGTTGCCTCTGAAGTCCCCAACTGGGGACCTGGCCTGCAACCCAGGCATGTGCTTTGACTGAGAATCAAACCAGTGACCCTTTGGTTCACAGACCATCACTCAATCCACTGAGCCACACCAGCCACGGTCATTTGTTTTATTGATGCTGTACATAGAGGAGGAAATGTATGCACCAAGCAATGTCTCTGTTACCAGGATGTTAGGTACCTGGAACCATTTGAAAACTTTTCAGTATACCATGGCCAATTTAGCATGTTAGAATATGCCAAGAGTTCAGAACAAGACAAAATTACTGAGTAGTGTAGAAGGAAGGAAGTCGTCGTCGGCAGCCGTCCGTCTCGAGAGACGATGGTGTAGCTTCTTAAGGGTCTATCTGCACCGCCGAGAATGGCTGTGCAGTCCGACTCGGGAGTGACACAGTATCTGTCTCCTCCCGTTGTTAAATCGACATCTTGCGATGTCGCTGGAGTGTCCTCTCCAGTGAAGCTGAAGCTACAGAGCCTGGGCAGGGTGATATGGAGGGTCTGCTGTTGCCCATGCAGCAGACCCCCCCTCTCTTCGCAGCTAAAGGGTCCAAGGGAAAGACGGAGTCAATACAGCTTGGCTTCAGGTGCGCCGCAGGAGTTGCCGGTGTTGACTACAACGTCAAACCGCCTTAGGGACTCCGGCTCCGGATTTTCTGTCGGGGTTTACTCCCTTAGCCTTTCCCCAGAAGAGGTATGCCGCAAGGCAGCGGAGGTTTTTTGGAGTCAGAGTTTTCCTTCTCTGATGTGCCCTGACCGGAAGATCGAACCAGCGACACTTAGCTCGCAGGCCGACGCTCAATCCACTGAGCCAAACCAGCCAGGTTCAGGAGGGAAGTAGTGATAAACATAAAGGCAAGAAGTTTTAAAAAATATGTAGCAGTAAATTTGACTATATAGTGGAAAATACTGAACACATTTTCAGAGAAATATTTTCCTAAATAATGTTATTAAAATATTACAAAATTAAGGCTTGCAATCAACAGTATAGTTTTCAGGAAATTATGTCAAATTTCATAGAAAATATTTTTATTAGTAAAATTACAATTTTTAAAGTATAAATACCTTAACTTTTTCTAGTTCAAATAAAGTTTCTCCCCTTGGTGTTCTTGGTTGTATAAAACATATTCACTTGATTTTATTTATTTTGTAGTAAACAATTTGTGTTCTTATTCTCTGCCCAACCATGATAGTATCAGATGATAACTACAATCCTGCATAAAAAGAAATGATTTAAGTGAATACCATGTTCTTCTCTACCTCTTCAATGTGATGATTTTAATTAGTTTGTTTACATATTTTAGTAAAAAGAAAAAAATGGCTTACTTTTAACAGGATGACTGAATATCTCTACAGTGTAGTTTAAAATCAATTTACCTTTTATTGCTTATACCAGCTGCAAAAGTTTTCCTTATTCTCCTCTACTTTTGAGACCCTAGGGTACACTAAATGTAGCTCTCAGGTTCTAGCAGTCCAAGTATTTTCAATTTTAAATCTGTATGTTCTTGAATTTTGTAGTCTCATTACATACATGGTTGAGGAACATAAACTATGAATATTAATCTGATGCCCAGATGGTAGGAAATTGGAAAGACTTCCAACATAGCATTAAAAGAAATAGGCAATTGAAACTGCCAGGAGAAAAATCTATTTTGATAAAGGTGGGGTATTTTGGAAACAGAGTCATACAACATTTGACCATGTTAAATTTTGCAGGGTACCTCTTTTAGAAATTAATCTGGAAATCAAAAACCTACTTTATACATAGGTGGCTTAGTTAGGTAGTATTTGCTCACCACCAAATTTATTTTCTAATTATAAAAGTTCTTTCCTCCCCTCTTCTCTTTTTTCTTTCTTTCCTTCCTTTCCTCCCTCCCTCCCTTCCTTCTTTCTGTCTTTCATGTTTTATTTTCTTTCTCTTCACTCACTTGTTTCTATGTATGGTCAGAATAAGACTCACCATTTTTGAAGTACACAAAGCACTCAGAAAAAAAAAGAACTGATGTTATTTGTGTGGTATAGGAGCTCAAAAGTAGTCAGGAATATATACAGGCTATATTTTATAATATTTCCTTAACAAATGCACTTAACCTTAATTTGACTAAACTAGTTATTTCTATTCCAGAACGATCTTGTTTTTCCTTCCTCAACTCTTTTGTGCTTAATGTTCCACACACCCGGAACCATTGTGTTCCCTTTGGCTTCACACTGAAGCCCTTCCTTCTACACTAGAAAACCCAAATCAGATCCTCCCTCTTTCATGAGTCTCTCCTAATAACTCCAGTAGAAAGTAATCTGTTTCGTCTTCAGAGTACTGAAACACTTGTGGTTGCATTGTTAATTTGTCACTTACTATTTACTGCCTTTTATGACAAGTTAGGTTCTTTCTATGACCCAAATGTTTAATCACATGAGCCTACTGAATTCATCACCAAGCTAGGCATATTGCTACCATAAGAATTCAATATACCAGGTTCACTGCGCAAGGTCCCTTCTCCACAAAAAGGTAAGAACCCACAGGCCAATTACATTTTCAAGTACATATGTTTATCTTAGCTCCAACTTAACCTTTTGAATGGGATGACTGTGTCTTAATTGTATTTTTAATGTCAACAATACTTTCTACAGTACTTTACAGCATGCAGAAATGGAGTAGAAATGGAGTAGAAAGAATATATCTTTTCTTAGATGGCGAAACTTCTTTCATTAGACTTTAGCTTCTAAAGGGGAGGGCCTAAGTCTTTGCACCTTTGGTTCCTAGCATAATCACTAATACATGATTGACGTTCACTCAACAAAATTTTGGACTCACTCAGACCTGGGATTAATACCAGTGTAGTTTTAAGTTTACCTCAGGCAAGTTACTTAACTTTTCTGAGTCTCTTTCTACATCCAAATAGAGGAGGTAATATTTGTCATAAAGTTGTTAAAAGGACTCAATGAAATCATGTTTGCAAGGCACTTAGCACAGTTACTAGTACATCATCGATAAACAATTGAAATTAGGGGGTTATTTTTCTCTTTATCATTAAAGTATATATGTATGGGTATGCATGTGTGTGTGTGTGTGTGTGTGTGTGTGTGTGAATTTGTAGACAGGAGAATGAAAAGGCTATTCTAGCTTTGAGGACTGGAAAGATGAAAAAAATGAGGTGAGCAAGATGTGTTTGGAAAATAGTTTATTCCCTTTTTCAACTGATACTTTTTGAACCTATAACTTGTGCCATATGTTCTAGGGATATAACCACGAATAAAGTAGAGCCTGTATCAGCAAGACCCAATCTAAGAGAAGAAAACTCCAAATAGTCGATTATTTTAGGGTTAAGATACGGGGCATGGCCATTATAAGCATGGCCTCAGAAATATTTCACACTCCTTCCATTGACAAGACAGACTTGTGACTGATTTGACCAACAATGTATAGGAAAAGGGATACTGTGTGACTCCTGAGATAGATCCTAAAGCTAAGTACAGTTTCTACCTAGTGGGCAGCTTGCTGTCAGAACATTCCTCTAGCAACACTCCCTCTAGAAGTAGGCCATCATGCTGTGAGAAGGCCAATTCACATGCAGAAGACTTCAGTCATCCAAGCCCAGGCACCAGACACATGAGTGACAAAGCCTGCAGATTATTATAATCCTTAACTGTTTCAGTTTTCCCTCCTGAGACAACAGGCATTGTGGGACAGAGACAAGCCATTCCTCCAGCCTGATGTTTTCTATAGAGTTTGTTAGCAGAATTATGTGGGCGCTGTTTTAAATCACTGAATCTGGGGTGCATTGCTATATTGCAGTAGTAACTGGAGCATTAGGTGTTGCCTGAATGAAGATGCTTAATTCAAAAGCAGGTTAAAGACTGTGATGTCATGATCAGTTTACAATCCAATAATATTTTTAAACCGCTCTAGTTGAATTTATTTATATAAGTTTCTTTCAAAGAAAGTATAAGATAACTTTTAAGAACCTGTAAGTCCAAGTGATAAGAAATAGTTAATAAATAATATAAAAGTTACCATTTTTTTTCTAATAAAAGGAGACATTTCTTTCCAATATGGACAGTCTCCCTGAATCTTTATTATGATACTAAAATATAGACTATAAAAAGTTATGGCTAACATAGAGCAGCATAACTATCATTCATGGTTAGAAAATGAAAATTTTCATCATAATAAATAATATGTAGTTATATAATGCTTATAAACGATTTTAAACCAATTGTATTGGAAAATTAACTGAATCTCAGGTTATATATACTATTAAGCATCCAAAGGTTTTAATTGGGTATTCAAGGCCATCAAAATTCCCCACTACTACCCTCTACCATCTAAACCCCCCAGACTGCCTCTCATGCCCTGAAGACTGAACACTTTCCCACCTCCGGGCCTGCATTCAACTGCCCTACCTTATCTTGTAAGGGTCATCCCACCATGCCACCTACCCTGAGACACAGAGGCCTGCTGGTCTTCCATCTCTTTGTCCTTCTGTAGACCATGGTTTGTATCTACATTTAGCACTCTTTAATTCTGTGTTACACTAATTCTCTTTCCTTTACCAAAGGAAAATTCTTCAAGGGAAATAGTGTGTCTTATTCCTCTTTGTATTCTTGTTTTACCCATTGTGGGTACTTAATAAATGTTTTCTAATTGTCAAAAAATAGGAAACATTCTGAGGTGAATTTGTTATATGGCAAGAAGCATTTGAAAACATTATCAGAGTCTCTATCTACTCTTTAATTCCAAGATTGAAAAATAAGAATAGAAACAAAAATTATTGAACTTTGTTGAAACCATAAACTTCAAATTGTGGAAATCGCCAATTTGAATTGGAAAAAATTAGCATCTCTATTCATGAAGACATCTGTATAATTCCTGTACACAATTTGGTTCATTTATAAACTTTGCCTTAATGAATAAAAAAATTAATGTATGATCTGGCAGGCTAAATAAATGCCTCCTCTGCTAGCTCACCAAAGAAATGAAACCAAACCATAAGATGTAAATTATATACTTTCTTGGTACAGAACCTACCTTTATTTCCTTACCTTCTATGTGTCCAACACAAATTATTAAGGCTACATATTACAATTTAATTAACAAAACTAGTACAATATTTAAGGCCAAGTATATGAAATTTTATAAATTATTTAATAATTCTGAGGAAGAGTGTTAAGTAAACATTTTGTCTGCAGTATATTTTTGTGCTTCCTGTGCCTCTTGGATTATACTTTCTTCCTGTTATTTCATAGAAATATTTTTATTTACTAAACAATAAAAACTATCTTGATGAGGTGTTATATCATCTGAATAAAACTGCAGGCCAAATTTATTCATAAACAAGGAACTAAAAATATTTTCAAACAAATTGGAAACTTAATTACATCTATGATTTCTACAAAGTGTAAAACAATAGCATATACTAGTATTTAATGTGTCTTCTGATCCTTCTCTTATGTATTTGGGTCTTAAACTTGGCTATATTTTCTGAGTTGCAGCAACATATTTCATTAATGAAGAGAGCTGGATAACATCCTCGGTTGTCCTAATGCAGAACATGACAGACAGTAACACCAATTAGGAAGCTCTGCCTAAGGCATAGAATGTTGAAAATGGGTATCTGTTGTAGCGAAGAGGATTAGTTGATCTAAGAAAAAGAAATAAGAGAACAGAATTATGTAAAGGAGAAATTGAATGAATGCTAAGAGAATGTGCTCATGTTGGAGGAGAAAAGAATAATGTATAATGCAGGTAAATTATAAGGAATTACTAGAATTGAAAAAACACCTAAAATGCATCTAGAAATAAACTTTATGCTTTGTAAAATCCACAACCCAGTGGTAAAGCAATATAAACAATTGAAGACCATCATAAGGTTTAAGATATATGAGCAAAAGAAAATTGCTGATGGTGGATATAGTCAAAGGCAGTTCAACTTTCAAAGGATATCATACAGAGGTGTGCTTACTCCTCTCTCACTACTGGTGGTGTCTGTCATGAGTGTGTGTGTGTGGGGGGGGTTATAGCACTTACATGCTTTTATACTGTATGCTGGACGTTTTCATTATTCCTCTATTAAACTTTTAATACCGTTTACTCATATCTTTTCTTTAGTTTTTACTTTTACAATGTATTTTAAGATAACTTGCAGAAATTCATGAACACGGGGAAGTATGATTCTGATATTTCTATAGAGAGGGGCCAGTGGGAAGGAAGGAACATTTTAAGCGAGAAGGACAATGAAGCAGGAAGATTCCGGTCATCATATAAGAAGAGAGGGATTCTGGAAGTGTGAATAAAGTGAAGAAAGGTAAGTAGGATAAAAACAGAGTTCAACACTTTGATTCTGTTTTATACAATTTGAAGATTCTTGCCAGGGCAGAGCACATCACAACGTACTGAGACTTGGATGGGAGAAAATGAGAACTATGTGATGACTCCAAACGAGAAAAGGCTGCCAGGAGGAGCCGCACTAAGGGTTACACCTGGGGACAGGGTAACAGCAGGCTGCACTTCTATATGTGGGAAGCTAGGTGGCTTCTTAGTCAGCTTTCTGGGTCCCTGGGAAGTGACTAATTTGACTTATTTCACGGACCCCCAGGGCATTGGGGCTCTCCCTAGTTTTCTGATACCTGACCCCAGAGAAATCAGGGTGCCCAAGGCTGCATAGTAGCTCAGAGTGTGAGAGACCAATAAGGGAAATGGTCAGGGTACAGACTTAGTTGGCTACTTAAGAGGAGGAACTGAAAAGACTCTACCCAGGCTCTCAAAACTGGGTCGATGCAGCATAAAAACAAACATAAGATCAAACCCCAATATATTATACTTTCCTGGACCAGAAAGAAAAAAATGGTTTTATATAATTCATATATATTATGCATACACATATATAGACCCTGGCTGGTTTGGCTCAGTGGATTGAGCGTCGGCCTGTGAGCTAAGTGTCGCTGGTTCGATCTTCCAGTCAGGGCACATCAGAGAAGGAAAACTCTGACTCCAAAAAACCTCCGCTGCCTTGCGGCATACCTCTTCAGGGGAAAGGCTAAGGGAGTAAACCCCGACAGAAAATCCGGAGCCGGAGTCCCTAAGGCGGTTTGACGTTGTAGTCAACACCGGCAACTCCTGCGGCGCACCTGAAGCCAAGCTGTATTGACTCCGTCTTTCCCTTGGACCCTTCAGCTGCGAAGAGAGGGGGGGTCTGCTGCATGGGCAACAGCAGACCCTCCATATCACCCTGCCCAGGCTCTGTAGCTTCAGCTTCACTGGAGAGGGCACTCCAGCGTCATCGCAAGATGTCGATTCAACACGGGAGGAGACAGATACCGTGTCACTCCCGAGTCGGACTGCACAGCCATTCTCGGCGGTGCAGATAGACTCTTAAGAAGCTACACCATCGTCTCTCGAGACGGACGGCTGCCGCCGCCGCCAACGACACATATATAAGATGTGTAAGAAGGAAAAAAAGAGCCTATTAAACTCTAAGTATGAAGAAGGAAAAGAAGAACAGAAAAAATAGTAGGAAGGGAAAAACAGTAGGTTATCTCTTGAACAGGAGATTCTTCATGAGGTGATTTCCTTTTCGTAACCTGCGGGATCACAACCACACTGCTTCCTCCCACTCTTTCTCGTCAGGGCTTTGTTGCTGACATGGGAACCCGAAGATGCGAGCATCATGTCTTGGCCTTTAGTCAAATGTACTACTAATACATTTTATTGGGATTTAAATTCACTGCACAATTTAGTAATGAGTGGTGTCTCTCCTAGGGTTATATGACAACTGCGAGCTAAACAGTTAGAAGTGATGATCAGTATTCCTACTTTTATTCAGCAATTCACCAATACTTGAGGTGAAAAACTTTAAGCAATCTGGATGGTTTTGTGAGACGAGGAGGAGTAGAGACAACTGAATACTTGTAGACACACACAGAGGTTTACTTTTAAAAACTCAGTTATCTTTGGTTCACCCTATTTCTGGCCTGCGCTGATCATACAATAGCTCCCATTGGGTATCAAGTTGTCATCTCAAACTTAAATTTTCGGAAACTAGAAACCCAATTCTCTCAGAACAGATAGGGCAAAACCAAACCAAACAACTTCTTCCCTAAGTTTTTCCTATTTCAGTAAATGGCAGCATAGTGTCTATAATTTTTAACACACACACACACACACACAATCTTGTCTGTCTCTTACACTACATATCCATCCATCAGTGATAAAAGTTAAACCACAATTTAAAATAAAAGTCATAGTGACATACATCATGGATGATGTAGTATTCTAGACTAGAAATTGGTGCTTACATAATTCATCTGCCTCATTACAAAATTAATATACTAGGGAGAAATAGTGTGAGGAATGAAAAATGTTTGAAGAGAATAACCATATAAAAGATATGCAGAACCTAATTATTTACCATAACTCCATTGCAATCACTCTCATCCAAGTCACTGTCACTTCTCAGATGAATGATTATAATGGCCACCAGTCTGTTCTCCCTGCACTCACCTGTGTCCTCCTATTGTCTATTTTGAACCCAGGAGTCAGAGTGACAAGTTTACACTATAAATCTAATCATGTCACCCCTCTGCTCAAACTCTTAAAGCAAAGTCCTTGCAAAGACTTACAAGGTCTTATGGAATATGACCCCCCTCTTCTCAAACCCTAGTCTCTCTGACATTATCTCCTATTCCCATAGGAGCCTGTCTCTGCCATAGGAGCCTCCTTGGTTTCCTAGAACCTTTGACTTGTGAAATTGCCCTGCCCCAGTGACTTTGCACTTGCTATTACTTTGTCTAAAATGGTCTTTAGGAATCTGTGCAGTGCACTGACTTCATCTGGATCTCTGCTCAGATGTCACTTCGTTGGCCATTTGTTAACTCCACCTTACAGATGTAGAAACTGACAGTTAGAGAGGCTAACGTATTTGCCCATAATTTTTAGGAAGTAAGTGAAGAAGTTAGAACTTGACCCTGATTTTTGTCCATTTCCAAATCTGGACTTTTAATTATTAAGCTAACTGCAGTGACTATTATTATTATAACTTAATATGTCTATTCCTTAACAGCTTTGGTGGAAATGATGGCTAGTGAAATTTTTTGTAAAAGACTCTGGATTCCAAGTAGCTACTGAAACAGTGACATGGTGGCATTTCCTTCTGCCAAGAGAAGCCCCACTGACTCTGACCCCTCCCTGGGCAATTCTGTCACTTTGGGCTGGGCATGCTCTCTTGTAACCTGGTCTAGTACTTGCTGCTAGAGAAACCCTCCCACAATATGAATGTAAAAGTTATTTCTCAAAATATTTTGTGTAAATCAGCAGTTGTCAAAGATTCCATGTCTGTGAAATATGTGATAGTTTCAACTATGGAACGTTCAGCAAGTTTTTTCATCCTTCAACAGAGTAATCTTAAATTTGTCATTACCAATGTTCTGAAAAATAAATGGATTGTAGAAACAAGGTCTGCCTGCAAGAGAGTCCCAAGAAATGTGACAGTAAAATCTCATGTACCTGTAAATTGTTCTATCAACAAGGATGCAAAATCAGTGGGTGCTGTCCTTACAGAGGGATTACCATTCAGGTTCCCTTTGGTAGGCACAGTCCTTCCTTTCTGCATCTGTCCCATCATCCAGTGACACCTACTTTTTCTCTTGCAGATAGTCAATGGTTTTATGGTTCATTTATTCATTCAATTATTCAATGACCTGAGGTTTGGTATTGTGCTGAGGACTTGATATGTAAAGATGGATAACTTAGTCCCTGCTCCCTAGGGACTCACAGTTGCAGTAGGGAGGTGTATATATAAGAAAATAACCATGATACTACATTATAAATGAGATATAAAATAAATAAATAAATTCTCAGAGCAAAACAGACAGAACAATATTTCTTCTAGGGAGCCCAAGAGAATCATAGAGAGATAACTCTTAAGCTAGTCCTGGAAGAATGAATCTGATTTATTCACAGGGAGAAAGTAAAAGGTCAAAGGTCATTCTAGTCAGCATGAGCAGAGACATGGAGGTGTGAGGGTGTACAGTGTTTGGGATATTGTGATATTACATCATGTCAAGTCTACTGCCAATAATATATATGCACATCTGTTTTGTACTTTATAATTAAGCCATCTGTTCATTGATACCCTACCTCAATTTTGATTGATTTTCTCCTTACTTTAGTTTCGAAATCAGATTTTTTTCAAACTGTGGGTTTGAAATAAACTTAGCAGTTTTCCAACAACATTTCTTTTCAATTGAATGGCATATAGAAGAGTAGAATAAAGCCAAATAGAAAAATACCAGAGTGCGTTAACTTAGGAAGGCAAATTCTATTTTCTGAAACATGTTTTGGTTGTGTGTGTCTGAATATGTTTCTATGTGTCTCTTCCTTAAGGTATTTCATATTGTGGATCACAATAAAAAGGGTTTGAAAGCCACTGAAGTAGTAATATTTTCTATAGCTTTTCATTGCACTCCTATTATATTGGTTATGATCAAACCTTGAGTCCAAATCAACCTTGGTTTTTAATGAAGTGACAAGTGACACAGACTGACCTCATCTGTAAGCCTGGTACACAGGCAAACATCTGTTTTACGGAACTCTAGTTACATTTTACCAGATGAAATGATTCTATCCTGAGAATTAAGCCATTTCTTATAATGTTATTTTAACATAGTTTTTCTCTTCTGAGTTCCAAACTACAAAATTAAAGACAATATATAAGAAATATACCCAATTACTAGTAAGCTTCCCAAGAGATTGAATTTTTCTAATATCCATTCATTCAACAGTTATTTATTGAGTGAGTGAGTGTGCCTACTAGAAGCCCAGTGGTATTCTAGATGCTAGAGATAACAGTGGTTCAAAAGACAGGGCTACTAAAATAAAAATATTTTACATAAAACATTCATATCAATTTGACCTTCTCCTAATTAGAATGGCACAGATATTTATAAAATATTTAGAAACAAACCACAAAAAATATTTAATGAAAACCAAAATTCACACAATAGGATGTATTACACAGGGTATTTAAAACTAGATGAGATAAATGGTATATTTCATGAAATGTTTATAATCACTCCTCTGTGTAAAAATGAGAAGACATATGCTCATATATAGCACACATTTTGCAAAAAATATGAGTCTTGCACAGTAGGGCCTGCATATCTATACTAATATTGTATTGTACCCATAAAGTTTAAGGTTTTCCTTTGAGAGTAAAAATAGAGTTTTTAAGTTGCATATCAAAATGAGAGTAAACCTTGAAGTTTCACACGAAATCTCTCTCATTTAATTTATTCTTTACAGTGTTACATATGAATGGTAATGAATAGTATTAATATTTACTTTTTACCCCTAACAATATGTGTAATTACCATACTAAGACTTATAAAATCCTTTCTGTTTGGCATTTAAATAATATTTCAGTATATATCAATTCAAGGCCTATATCATAATCCAATATGGTAGGTAGAAAAAAATAAACATTTTATATCACAGATAAAGTATTTCAATAAAAAGTAAATAAGTATTTTCACTTATTATATTGCTTCCTATATTTATCCAGCATGAGGGCAGGTTTTTAAATTGCTTTTTGTATTGTTATTCTCACTTATTTCTAAAGCTATCATATGCCATATTTAATAGCCCTTTTGAAACCATTTAAGAATATAAGAAGATATGTATTTTTTGAGAGAAAAAGGCACAGTTTATATTTGAGACAATGTTGAAGGTGTAGAATGCCCAAAACACAGAGTAACCTATTCAATATTAAAGTCTTCTAATCTTCGATATTTAAGTGATAAAAGGAAAAACTAAACTATGCTTACTTTAAATCTGACTTGGCTTTTCTGTTTTTCGCTTTCAAGTTTCAAGAACGTTTTTAGATATTTTTACCCCAACAGGTGAGGCACTTGCTTCCATTACCTTCACATTGGCTCAGGAGAGGTAAGCTGGACCATGGTTTCCTAAGATTATTAACATGTTTAGGTTGAGAGAGACCAAAACAAGAACATTCTTAGACAAAAAGATTATCGGACGAATGTATTAGTTACTGATTGGAATACATAAATAGAAATTTGATTTTGAACAATACAAAATAAAAATCAAATGGGTATTATTACATATTCTGAAAAAAATTAAATTAAAACAATATTTTGATGCCTCTTCAGAAATCTTTTGTATTACTTCCCTTTAGTTACCAAAAGATATTCAGCACAAGTCTCGGATGCTAAGGGAGAAAGTGCATGTTTCTCCTAGCGTTTTCCTTTTTACCTTTGCTAAAAAGACAGAGGAGTTGATGCGTCATTCAAAACTAAAACTTCCTGGAAGGAAAGGGCATTGGGGCAAGTAACCTGAATGACCATGCTTTCCCAGTGCCTCTGTAAGCCTCCTTATTGCCGCAAAATGGATTCTGCGTTGTTCCTAAACCAACAAAAACATTGATTTACACTTGTTATTGCATCGACATGGAACAATGTGACAAGAACATTTACATCCGGAGCAAAATAGGATATAAGACTTTCAAAATCAAAGGTGTTAGATTTTTTGAACTCTTCTTCTATACCCTGAGGATACTTAGATTAATGTTTATCGGCTGATGATTTTGGATCATGAAAAATTATCAAGAGTGTTTGATTTTTTTACTCAGATTATACAAGTTCAGGAACTCAAAATCCTTAGGGCTTTAGGAATACGCAGATATGGTTACTTTTTGATACATTTTATCATTCAGAATCCTTTTCTCAAATTCATCAGTAACTTGTTCTGTGTAATTTGCTGATGTTTAGATCCAAACAGTAGTGTGCTGTTTCTCCTTAAAATGAGGAAGCTCCTTTTTTTTTAAATTTCCCTTCTGGGAAGCCAAGGAAGAGTAGTAAGCTGTCAGCTGCAACACCAAATTGAATGGGAAAGAAAAAAAAAAGCTTGGGGGTCAGTGCTGCCAAACTTTTCACTTTGTTTCGTCCCCTTCCTCATTTTTGTACTGCTACAAGCTAAGAATCCATGCAATGTCTAGACGCTTCGGAGCAAATAACCACTTCCAGATGAAAGCAGTAATAAATGCAACAGGCATTCTTTAATTATATCTAAAATTATCCACTGCACTTTGCTCTTGTAGGCCTATAGGTAGTTTGTATTTGGCTGGGAGGGCCGAGGATGGGGGTGGGAGTAGTTACTCACTACTTAAAAAATGGTGTCCATGGGAGGTCAGAACACCAGTGCCACCGCCGTCACATACATGGGACGGAAATGCACGTGAAACTGATGAGCATGAACACAAAAGAACTACCAAGTGTAATACTTTTAGTCTACACTCCATGGAAAGTGGTAACCTGAGGCGATCAGGACACTCAGCCAGAGGTCACCTTTGTATTAGTGGTGAAGCAGAGACTGGAACATCTGTCCAGGTCATGGCAAGACTTTTCATCTCAGACTACAAGTACTAATAAACAACAGTTGGAGAAAATTGTCTGTGACATTCAACATAATGCTGAGCTGAGGCTGGGAGAAGGGAGGGTGGAATTGTATTTCCTTTCGTAAAGCGAAAACAGCCCTAAGTGCAGCTTCTTCTAAAATATGATTACTTAAAGGGAAGTGTAAGAAATCAAATTGTACAATTTGGAACAAAAAGTGGCCGAAGTTACTGGAAAGCTCATGCTTCTGAGTCTGCAAAATCACTGGCCAGGAAGGCAAAACTTTTCCAATACCCCATTTTAATATTGTGCTAAAGCCATTGACTCTGTTAAAACCCTGGAGTTAAATATGATCCCCTACCCACCCCCGGCCCTTTCCCTCTTAGGTTAGTGTTTGGGGGTCAAGGAGGGGCTGGAGCTTGGCCCTAACCTCGGAATCGCTGCCAAGGGCTTGTAATACAATCTCTCCCCTTTTGAAGGGTAAATCAGTGTCAACTGCGTTTGCCGTCCACCAGAAAAAGTAAGCATTTTACTTCCGCTCGGTCTATGTGGACTGATGAAATGTAGGAAATCTGTTTCTGGCAGGGGGAAAAATCGTTTTCCCAAACAGCACCGAGAGGAGCCATCAGAGAAGTATGAGGAGAGGCGGCGCGGCTGGAGCTGCTGCCTCTGCCGCCGGGCTGCTGGGGTGCGGGGAGCGGCTGCGGCAGGACCTGCTCCGGGAGGGGGCCTGGCCCGAGACGCTGCAGGAGCCAAGCCGGGAGCCCCGGCGCCGCTGAGAGCCGCCAGCAGCCAGCTCCGGACGCGGGGGTGAGCAAGGCGGCCCGGCGGTGTCCGCTCTCCGCCAGCGCCGCCGCAGCGCGCGCGCTCTGCCGCGCCAGGTCGCCGGAGCCCCGGCCTGCGTGGGCACTGGGGGCCGGGGGTAGGGGGAGGTCTTTAAAAATAACCCGGGGGACCTGGCGGGGCAGGGTGAAGAGCCCCGGACTGCGGGCCGGGCTCGGGCGCCGAGGGGTGGTCGCTGCAGTGGGATCCCCTCTAATTCAATGGGCACGACCATGTGTTCCTCATCCCTATTGTGGAACAGCCCAAGTGGCCGCCGCGCGAAAAGCCCGCTGGGGCGGCTCAGCCAACCAGGGACCGAAGTGAGGATTTCTAATTAGCACATCGATTATAAATACACACTTAAGCATTCGTGCACAAGGGTCGTTGTAATGCATGCTGTTATTGGGGAGAGGGGAGCCGAGTGGGGATGGGCTTAACGGACCGATCCTGAATGTTTTACTTGAGTCAGGAGGCCAAGCTGGGAGGAAGGAGGGTGACTCGGGTGATTTGGGGGGGATACTCTGTTTTTCGATTGATGAGTTCGACAGAGTTGAGCCTTTTTTTTTTTTTTTTTTTTTTTCCCGTGAACAAACAAATGCTAGCCTGTGAATCAACCCCTCCTCTGGGAATATTTTTCCGTAGCATTGTTCACTTTGAGTCCAAAGAGCAGGGTTTTGGAATCCGAAATTGTTTGGGGAGCAGAGGAGCCAACTTTGTTTGGAAGGCATGAATTATTTTGGCAAAATTAAATATTATCAGCCCAGTAAAGGACATTGCCACCTGAAGTCTCTACTGTCCTGAAGGGAGGAGCAAACACAGGGCTTAATTGCTTTCAACATTCTAGTACAGTTGGAGGTGGGGTGGGTTACTCAGTACTTCCCTCCAGTTAACCTTTTTGGAAATTAAACAAGGGCCCTCACCACCTTCTTCACCTTCTTCCTTCCACCTCCTTCACGTTCATTCTCTTACAATCAAGATTTGCAAAAACTTTTCTGTCCCTCATGTAAACTCCGCCTTCTCCCCAAGAACCCTCTCCAACAAAGCTAGATCAATTGTGTATGGGAGATCTTATGCAGAGGAAATAAGATCTGCTTGTGCACAGGAACACCCATTTGGCCTCCTAGTGTTAAAATAAAAGCTCAGGCAGGTCGGATGTGCCAGCCAGGCAGGGGAAGTCCACCTTTCCTCCGCACCTGTCCCCTGAGATTCACAGAGGCAAGGCTGAGAACGAGCCCGTGTGCTCATTGCTTCTTCCCCCCAACCTCTTAGCAGTGTGGACACTGATTAACTACAGCTGGGATCTAGTGTGCCCAGCCTGTCTTTGAAATCGATCAATGAGTTCCTTCTCGAGGAATGCTCCCCCCTAACTGTGTAGGGGGAGGTGGTGGCTGTGGTGGTCCTCTCCAACATGGGCGTCCTGGTTCTGACTGCCTAAGAGAAGGTAAGGGACAGATGTCTGAGGCATGGGACGTTGTAGCCTTCACACATGGCTCTCTGAGTGGGCTCAAAGTGAAATGTAGCTTGGATGTCAGCCTGAATGATACTAAACTTTGAGCTCCTTTCTTTATGGCTAAACACTATACTTTTGTGGTGTGGTCTCTACTTTATTGGGGAATAAACTCACATGGCAGAATTTATTTCACCTGGTATTTGCACTCATGTGCAAAACTCATGTGGATGCCACTGAGTTTTCTACTATCTTGCTAAGGAATCTTAGTTAAAACTTAAACTTGCAGGGATGATGAAATGCCAGGTATTATATTAATCTTCAATATGTGATGTACCATTTTAGAATTTTGCTTCGAGGCTGCAAGACTGCATTATAGACATTTAGAGCCTTGGGAAGGCCAAAGTTAACCTTGGTTGCAACCAGAAAAGGAGGCTCTAAAAATGTGTTTGCAGAGGGACTTTGTTAAATTTATTAAAATTGCAACACATGTTAAGGCTATTTTGATATTTCTGTAGTTTTGATATGGAGGCATAAATAGGATCTCACTGTTTTGTTCTGTTTGTTTGTTTGTTTTTAATTTCTCCTAGGCAATTATCAAGGTTTTCTACTTAGTGTTTTCTGGCCAGAGAAAATAACTGGAGTGAAGGTAGAACATATCATTTGTCAAAATGAGTAAAATGCTTCTGTAATCTTTGTTTTAAACATTTTCAGGTCACTTCGATTGAGTTTTTGCTAATGATCTCCCCTTACATGAGACAGATATGTATACTTCAATGGAAAGTAGAAAAATCTGATAGTTCTCAGCTGCATTATACTTAAATAAAACAGAGAATCTTTGCATTAGAAACAACATATTAAACCGCCCCCCCAAAAATCTCATGAAGTTTTACCTAATCAACTTAGATGAAGTTTTGGTGGAAATCAATATTCTAATTGATTGATGATTTTCAGGTAGTTTTCTATTCAAATTATGTTTCAGGTTAATCTGGGAGGGATCCAAAAACTTGTACTAAATTGTTTGGAAGGGTGGTCTAGTACAATATAATTAAAAGAAAAACGAAAAAAAATTGCTAATGTCATAAAAATATAAGAAATCAGTTCACATTCAGTCTTCATTTTTTGATCATTATTTAAGAAGGAATTATTATTGCAGGTATTCCATTATTCGATTTAAGACAACTCATCATGGGACTTCAGGATAAGAAATATTCTTGGAAGAGAGTTAGCATTACTTGAGATTGGGCACCAGGAGGGCAGAATAGGACATTTGTAATGACTCTGTGGCTATATAGCCTTGTTACTTTGGACAAAATATTTTAGGACTCCAGTGATTTATGAGGAACCAGGAATTTGGCTAAGTAAATCTTCTATCCATTTGAATTTAAAGATTTTATTACATAATTAGGAAAATTAGTAATGTATGTTGTTTTGACTTTATGCTTGGTGCTTCATTAATTTGTGGACAAGTTGCTCCCCTTAGCCAGAAGTAGAGGTCCACTTACAAGATCTAGAATTGCTTTTATGATTAAATTTTGAACTTTAATTTTCTGATTAGATCCTTAGGTTAAGATTTTGCATTCACGAAATTGGTTGACAATATGTAGCATTGTAGAGATGTTATTGGTTAGCCGAAATGAATCACATAGGAGTAAAGACCTCAGAATGCTGCAAGAGCCGTCCTTGCTTATTCATTTGTTGAGTCTAGCTTGAAAGATCCATTTTCTCCTTCCATATTCTAGGAGGATGTTTGGCTTAGTGTATTTATGTATATATTTTAAAAATTTAAAAGATAGTGTTACTGGTCTATAAACTTTGTTTCTTCGTTGTTTCACACCCAGAGCACACAAAAATGACTAGGTAGCGGTGAGGTCAATGTGCAGAAGTGAACAATGGTAGCCTTTAGGGTGGGACCCTTCACTGTGGGTTCATTAGCAGTCTTTGTTTTAAATGGTCACGGTTAAGGACTCTGTGTGGGGGAATGAGGAAGGTGTGTAGTGACATCCTGTCACATTTATTTTGAGAGGTGTAGCATTCCCCTATCTTAATAGCTTATGATCTTTACCTGGTATCAAAAACCAAGCGTAATTTGTTAACAGAAGTTGTTTTTAGAAAACACATGTAAACTACTCATTTTAGAGCAAAACATTTCACCCATCATCCTAATAAAGGAAACTTTGAGTTTTCAAGTAGTTATAATTTTATTTCTTCAATCTTTGTTTTCATTTCTCTTCTTTAGCCTTTGTCTTCTCTTAGTGATTTGAGGTTTATAAAATATTTGTATTTTGTTATAGAATTGCTTTTCTTTTTAGAATAAGTCAATGGAAGTTTTATTTTGGCATATTTCCTATGTTGATAATTTAGATTTAGCTATTATTTAATGGATATAAAATATATGCTAACACTGGCACAAAGAGTTAATCTTCAAGATTATATTTGAAGTGTTAGCCTCCATTGCACAGACTAAAGAACTCAGGTACATAAAGAAAAAGTCATATACCTGGAATAGAACAGCTGTTAAGTGAGTAGGTAAGAGAGCTATATTTGACCACATGACTTCTGATTCCAGTTCTAAAATTCCAATTAATATTCATTAATCAGATTTTTTAGTGGAATCTCATAGCAGCCAGTAATCATATAATGTTTATTATTTTATTCTTATTTCTCTTTCTTAACATTTATTTTCTATGCAATATTGCAATGCATTTTTAAAAATAACATGTCAACAAAGTCTAGAGATAGATGGGAAGCCTTCTTGATCATAATCAAAGCACACCTCTAGGTGGTGTGAAAGAATACTTTACCTTCAGAGTCAAAACTATGAGGTCCTCAGCTGGGATTCTGGAGCAACAGACTAAACAGAGTCTTTAAGCATATGATATTTTACTTAAGGAGTCATTAATTTTTTCTTCTTCCCCTGGGCTAATTCATGTCTCATCATATTCGTAATGGTTATTCCAGAATCACTTATATGGAAAGAAGGGAAAAAAATACACACATTCTTTGAAGAAATCTGTATTAAGTTTCTGCATGTTTTTTGCTTTAAGTTTTATTTTTCTGAATTCCAAATCCTGGGGGTTGAGTTATCCATTTTTAGATAGACCTATAAACCTTGGAGAAGCCATAGTTTGGAGGACTCATAGAAGGATTTAAATCCTTACTCCTCTTTCCAAAGTGATTGTCTTTGTTTAGTACTTACCAGAGTTACTTATAAAGCATTTTAAATATTCAGGACATATGAATTTTAATGGTAACATCTTTCAGTGTTTTGATGCAATATATAATTTTTTTTTTTTGTTCTCCCAAACTTAAACTTCTTTCTTCAAGTCTAGGGAATCATTAATCATGTTACTTCCTATCTTTAAAAGCTACCCCTTCTCATCTCTTGTGGTTTTCGAAAACTTTGGAATGAATACAAAAGATAAAAAATTATCTTTTGGTTATAGTTTGTTTTTTTGTGATTTAATTCAACTCATCCACATTGGTTAAACATTTGTTAAAAATTATAAAAGGGTTATCATCATTCTGTAGTGATCTTTTTATCTTGGTCATATACGTTTGTTTGACTTTTGTTCATCCCAGTTTAATAATTTCAATGGGAAACTACTTCACCATGGAGTAATTCTTCCACACTCCTGCTAACTGGGTTCATTTTCATGTTTCTTATTCATGTCTCTGCCATATCTAAATCCAAGACTTCCATATAGTGACTGACTTTCAGCTAAACCACAGATGGTGGTTCAAAATATGACAAGAGGGTTGATTTGGATCAAAATCCTAAGTTTTTTCCAAAGGGACTTATACAGAGAAGTTCCTATCCATGACAGGGGCCTAAGTGTCAACATATTTGGTGTATGTTTAATTGATTATTTTCTATTTCATGCTAATTACCCACTAAGTTTTATTTCTCCCACTTTTACCTCCTCTTTTCTTATTTTTCCCCTACTTTGTATATAACTTTGATTATATACAAAGCAGCATAACAAAAATTGCTTAATCGCTCTTACTGTTTTTACTTAATGATCACCTATAAATATTAGAAGATAGTTTAAATTACATTTCTGGCAAAATACAGGACAGACTACATGAGAAATAAATGTGCCACTGTCAAGAAAATAAAAACTTCACTGTTTAGAAGTATTGAGGGGAAGGATTGTGTCCCTCTGGCTCATTGAAACTGTTACATGCCATTAGTCTTACTGTAAACTATCCCCTGATGAATTCTCTGCTGGACAATGGGCTTAAGAATCTGAGGTGTCTTCTTGCTTTTACAGAGCAGAATAGGGCTCTGATGCTTAAATGGAAGTTGCAGAACACATAATAGGATGTAGCTAAAGTTACTGACCTACCACATCTCACTTTCAGGAAAGTAGTGGGAGAGATTGTGTCTTGAGAAGAAAGGCATTTTAGAGGTAACCCTTTTAAGATTTCAATTAGTTATTTAAATATATGAATCATGTGCTTAAATGTAATATTACTTAAATGTTTGTTTCTGAGGTTAGCTAACCTATAGGAATCCTAACCAGTGACAAGGAGCTGTTTTGTTTCCGTGGGACTAGACCTATTTTTAAAAGAACTGGGGCAAAAAATGTTGTAGGTTTCTCATATTTAATGACAAGATTTGGAAAAAATTTTAGGACTTTGTCTGAATAATGTGATGATTAACTACAAAATAATAGGTGATGGTAATGTTCTGGTTCCTATAATGATAATTTAGTAACATATGACACAGTGTATTACAAATGTTTGCACTGACTCACTATGGGTAATTAGATATAGAAAGAATCATTATAAAATCTTTTCAAAGAAATTTTGGGGGCACAGTTGTTTAGAAATGCAATTAACTGTGCTTGTAAGTTATATATTTATGGCCCCTTTTAGGTGTTTATGCTCTGTCTTTTCTAATTCTACAGCAGAATGGGAGATGGTCTCATTTTGCATTTTTCTGAACACCAATATCTTTTTATGTTTTAAAAAGCAGTCTTTAAAAGGGAAAAATTATCCTGTGCTAAGAGAATTAGACTTTGAGATTAAATAGAGGGAATAGTATATCAAATTTCAAATAATAGAACAGACAAGAGTGGATATTCACTTATATTGATAACTTAAAGATACCATAATTATTGAAATATAGCTGAAAACCTCATTATGTCATATAAATTTTACTTCTTGCCAGTTGTATTTTCATTTCGTTCAGTAATAATGAAATGCATGTAGTTATTTCATATGCACTATAGGTATACATAAGAGTCCTACACATTGTTAAACTTAGGAGTTTGTTAGTTTAGCTGCTTCAATGTTACTTCTATAGTCTTAGGTATTATAAATAATGCACACAATGTTCGAAGCCAGGTATATATTCAAACAACTTTTTTATAACCCACCTAGGGGACCATGAAACCCATAAGATGACCAGGTTAATGAAATTAGCTTTTATTTTGTATATGTAAGATAATGTATTTTTTAAAATCCTTACCAAAGGATTTGTTTTATCGATTTGAGAGAGAGAGAGAGAGAGAGAGAGAGAGAGAGAGAGAGAGATTGAGAGAGAGAGATTGGTTGCAATTGCCTGTTTCCCAAACCCACAACCAAGGTATGTACCCTGACCAGGAATTGAACCCATAACCTTTTTGGTGTATGGGATGATGCTCCAACCAACTGAGCCACACAGCCAGGGCTGCAGATGTTAGATAGATACTGAATCACTTCTATAGGAAAGATGATTGCAAACAGAAACTAAGATGAAAAACCCATAAAGTGAAAAGATACAAAGTAAGACCAAAGAACAACACGCGGCAGTGTTGGTTAGAATGATGATGTTATTCTTGGGTTATACTATGGTTCCTTGATGAATCTATTTTGTAAAATGCATCATTCTGGAAAACGTATGCAGACCCAGGTTAAAACCTGACTGTGCCATGATCTAGCTGTACATTCTTGGTTAAGTCACTGGTCCTATCTGGTTTTTGTTTTCATTAACTGTAGTACAAGAGAAATGTAGTAGGGACTCTTTGAAAACACCTTCCTCCTACCCTGCCTCCCACCCTGTTCTCTAAATTGTGAATTGGTGATTGCTCAGCTGTCTGCAAAGAACCGAGTACTATGCTTAATCCTATAGGTGGTAATTTTAAGGGCAGTGACCATATGTTTATACTGAATTGTGTAAATATAAATACTGTCATTGCTAACAGTTCAAAGTTCTGTAGAAATCTACGGTTTCAAAAATTAACCCAAATAATGCAAGTTTACAATTTGAATACTAAAATTTTAACCAACAATATTGATTGCTTTTGAATAAGTGGAACTTCTTGTCTAGAAACTGATTCTTTTTAAAAATGATGTTTTACACACGCTTAGCGCTGACTGTTTGATTTTTCTATTTGACCTTTGATTGCTACTATTTTTCTACCAGGTGGCTGGTTAACAGTGATAGGACCAGTAAAGATAAAGCAGCGTTTCCTGGGGTTTAATAATTAATAACCTGACCTGTCATCCAAATTTCCATGGATCTGGTTCCTTACTTTGTCATTGGCACCAAGATTTTAATAAGAGAAGTCTGAATAAAAAGCAATCACTCTTTTGTTCCCCAAACAGGTATTACAAGTGGATAAATAATGTGCACTGCTCTGAGCCCAAAGGTACGCAGTGGACCCGGCCTCTCTGATATGCATCAGTATAGCCAGTGGCTGGCCAGCAGACATGAAGCTAATTTGCTACCGATGAAAGAAGATCTGGCCTTGTGGTTGACCAATCTCTTAGGTAAGGTTATAAGATCTCATTTTGTGAGCAAAGATAACAGGTTTGTTTGTTTTTCCTCATATAGTGTCCTTCACCTAAGCATGTGACAGCACCTTGGAAAGAAAGATTTCATTATTTGGGTATTGCATTTGGGAAACCTGAAGCATGTGGAAAGTTTAAATGAATTTCCCAATGTCTCTTACATTAGCTGTGCTTAGTGATTCCAGTATCAGGCATTGAAATGTGGAAATATGTGGTCAAATGGCTTATGTCATCTATATGCTGATCTATTTTTTTACTTTTCTTTTATGCAACTGACCAATCCAACGTATTCTTTGGACATTGCACACAGGCGTAGTCTGTGGAATCTGACTTCTAAAACTAGACTGCTTTGCCCTACTTTTATAGCAAACCTTCTAAAACTGCTGAATATCCAGACTCTAGAATAAACATAGCTCTCCTTTGTCCAAATGAGCTGACTAGAGTCACTCAACCTTGAACAAAAATTTTTCTTCTCATTTCACTTCTGTTTTTAGGTATTCTTTCAGAAGTACCATCTCTGAGAAAAATGCTACCTCATGCTAAAGCTGCCTCTTTTAAAATTGCTATTGTGCTGGTGTAGTCATAGGACAAAATTTTAGGCATGTGCATTTAACTTCTATTTTCACCCATAGCTTTTTACAGATAATAGAACTGATTTATGACACAGGGGAAGGACCCTTATAGATGTAGAGATAATAGGTTTGAATATCGGGTAAACATATAATTTATATGTTACTTTATCATTTGCAGAGGGAACTTCGCCAACACTACTTTATTATTTACAGAATCTTTCAGGGTCAGTGCTTTCAGTCTCACTTTCTAGCCGAGGAAACTACAGAGCTTACTGAGAAGCACCCTGTGCACCTGCAATCTCAGCAAGGTTTGGATAAATTTTAGCATGTTTTAGCAAGATTTTCCTTTGCTCACCATGGCTCTGGATTTTTCATGGTTTTTTTTTTTTTTTTTGTGTGTGTGTGTGTGTGTTTTGCCTTTATGTTAGGGTTAAGATGTTTCCTTTTCCTGACTGTGTGCACAATATTTTGACAATTCTGTGTAGTCTAACTTGGGCTACTGATGTGAGTATGCTGCATGTTTAGCTTTCCCAAGGGCACCCAGCCAAGGGGTGAGGGCGGGCAGAAATGCAGAGGTGTTCCAGGAAGACCCTTCATGCTGTGGAGCTGTGTCCACTAGAAGGAAGAGGCTATCCTCTTTTGTAATTCACCCATGCAAAGGAGGAACTTTTTATCTCCGTCACATAGAGGGAGTCAAGTTAACCTAAGCAAGTGGGTTTCGTCTCTTTATTTCTGTCCTTCCGAGGTTCACTAATGACTGTTACATGAGTAATTTATTATTAACTCTGAGCTGTCTTTAAATATGGGCTATCACAAGTATGGCAGTATAGAAGAGAAGAGAACAGACTTGAACACACTTGCCTGTGTTTGAACCCAAGAACTGTGACTTACTAGCCCCACGATAATTGGGGCTCAGTTTTCTCATCTGTGAAGTGGCAATAATAGTACTGTCTGCTTTGTAGGATCGCAGTGGGATTAAGGGACTAAAATATGTATACTCCTTAGAAAGTGACTGACATTGTAAATACTATATGTGTTGTTATTTTAATTATATAGTTCAGTGATACTGTTAATTTGATTTTGTGGATAAATTCATTTATTTATTGAACTAATACTTGAGTATGCAGAAGCATCAAGTATTAGTTTAAAAAATGGACACTGGAATCAGAATGCTTGAATTCAAATCTCAGTTCTATCACTTACTAGCTTTGTGATACTGGGCAAGTGTCTAAATGCACTGTGCCTCTGTTTTTTCATCTTTAACATAAGTATAGTACCAACAATATAGGGTTTTTGGCAATTTGAATGAGATGATCACTTTTAGAACAAGGTCTGTTGCACAGTAATCAACCGGTTGTATAAATATGCGCTATTGTATTTCTGTGTGTCAGACACAGTCTAAGTACTGGAGGGTAGAATGGTGATTAAATACAGATATATTGCCCATTCTTAGAGATGTTGAAAAGGAAACATTAAATAAGTAATTGAATTAATAATGCATTAATTGGGCTTGTTATAAACACTAAAAGATATAGGTTGAAATATGAGTATAAAAATGAGGGGCAAAGGATTGCAGGACGTGGGTAAATTTTCTCTAGGGGGTCTTATATATATTTCAACTGAGGACTGAAAAATGGTTAATAGCCAGGCAGACAAAGCATGGGAGGAGAGCCTGGGTAGAGGGACTGGCATGTGCCAGAGAGAAAGGAGTGTGGTACATTGGAAGAACTGAATGAAGGCTAGTGTCAAAAGCACAGAGCAAGAGGAGGAGAGTTTCATGACACTTGTAGGTGCTAGATTGTATACTGCTTTGAAGACCGCGTTAAGGAACTTTATAATTTATTCAATGATCAGTGAGGAACCATAAGGTTCTAGACAGGGGAAGATGGTGGAGTACAGCCTGATTGTACAGGGACGTTCCAAGGTCTCATGACTTGTCATCAAAGGCATTTTATTTGGTGAATGTGATCATTTACAAAGCAGCTTAATCAGTGTGAGCAGCCCAACACAACCTCAAAGAATAGAGAGTCAGTGTGTGTGTAATGGAAAGATCCTTGGAATAAAAGCCAGGAGACCTGGCTCCTAACAGGACGTCAGGAGACCTGGCTTCTGATTCTGGCTCTGCCACTTGGTAGGAAACTTGCCCAAAGTCAGTCAGTTACCTTTTCTGGGCTCAGTGTCCTCAACCATAAAATGATGGGGTTTGAGCAGATGATCTCTAATGTCCTTTCCAGTTCCAAAAGTCTGAGTTTCCAAGAAATCCATCTCTTGAAACCCAGTTTGAGATCATCAATATGCATAAACAAGGAGAAAATAATTTCTATAAATAAATAATTTTTTTTTTTTTTTAAAGAACACACTACTGTTTTTAATGCTAGCAGCTGGTGACACAAATGCAACGGGTGGCTTATGAGATTTTCTCAGAAAAGGAATCTCAAAAGGATTTCGAGACATTGTAAAATACCACCTTGTGGTGACTTAAATTCGTAAAAGTAGTTAAATAGTAGGACTTCAGGTGAATATCCTTATGGTAACTTAAAGAGTAGAACAATAACTTGACAGTATTTAAAAGTGGTAAAACATTTGGAGATAGGAAAGTATGTTATATACTGGAATGATGATAATATAGAGGGGGAAAATACATGGTTATGTTAGAAGGTATTTTTATTACACATTAGGTATATTTAGAATTCAGTAGAGTACACTTTAACATTATTTAGTACTGGCCATTGTATCGCCTCAGAAATACATTCAAATTTATATTATGTAGCTATCTTTCAATTCTTGGCTTTGTATTGACTTGAAAGTTAGAGACACCATGAAAGTAGCTCCAAAATGGATGCTTTCTTTATATAAAGTATCTGATTTTTTTCGGAGAGGTTGAAATTCACATTGTACATTAAATATTTTAACTAGTTTTTACCACTATGGTGTGGACCTTACTTGTGTAAAGGCTTTCTACTTCTTTTTAGTAATACTTGATTAAAATTAACTTTTTTTATGTCTTTCAAAAGGAATGTTAATAGTAGTCTAAATTCAGATATTTCTGGTTCTTCAAAAAAATATCAATTGACAGATGTAGTTACTTAAAGAATACTCAATTTGGACTTAGAAGTTTTCGATGGATAAAAATTACTTAACAGAGAAGAAAATTACTTCATTGGTTCATAGACCAGGTACATGAAACTTAATCAGTGATACTAATACATACTACTTTAGATTTTTATTAGTATTAAGGCAGCAATAGAAAAAATTTAGACTATCTAAAATTTATGTATAGAAGTATAAAATCTAGACATCTTGTGAAACATTAACTAAAATGAATTAATAGTTATGGTAGTTGGGATTTGTTCAGAAGGAGATCATGTAATATTTACTGACTACTCACATATCTTTGGAAATATGAGCTGTTCTAATTGAAAATACTTTTGTAGTATACATATTATGTTTTTCAACAGCTGGCACCATGGAGCAGTTTTATGATGGATGTTAAGAAAAGGCAGCAAGGGAGCCCTGAATATCGCTTCATTCTTCCCTATAAAACATTTGGCCATTGTACCCTATTATATATTGAATATACACATTTCATTTTTTATTTTAGACCTTCTGTTTTGCTATTTTTGTTCATGAGCTAGCTATTTCCCATTTGTTATCGATCTGTGTCCTTAGGACGTATTTCAACATTAAGTGATTATACCAATAAATCGTGGGGAAAACTTAATTATCCCTTTGAGTAAACAATATGTTTTTAAACTGACAGTCCCAGATTATAGCAAAAACCCACCATTCAAACAGATGAGGCACATTCTACAAATTTGATAATTATTGATGGACTGTTGAAAATTGTTGTTGGCTTAGCTTTGAAATGTCTCAAATTTCTCATTTCACTTGTTTCTTCGATCATTTGAAAATGATGGTCTGCCTTTACCTTTAATTAGTATTTGCTTAATAATGCTATATGAAATCACATGGGAATATGTTTTTGAGCAAAGATATATTTAAGTAACAAAAAATTGACATTGTTTCTATAGGTTGTAGATATTTAGATGTAGACATATGTGTTTGAATACATGCAGCGACTTTGAGTAAGTCATAAGATATATTACAAATCAAGTTTTGCTGAATTGATTTTATTTCCATTTAGAAATACATTATGAAAATTAATGTTATGGCGATTTTTGCTTTCTCTGACTTTCCATTAAAAGAATTCAGTTGTTATATGCTAGTATGACTGATAAGTAATTTTATCAGTTATTTATAAAAATAATCTATTTTCAGCATTGAAAAATTAACCATCTACTTATTGGAGTTGATGCTGTCTAATAAATTTTTGAATAGCTTTCTTTTCTTTTTTCTTAAAACCCTTTTACTGGATCCATATTCTGCTGACCTCTTATGTTCTTGATACAGTCAATAAAAGTTCCTTAGGAAAGGTGGTATCTTTTGCTAGTTCAAAAGTTTAAAGAATCAAGTTCATGTTCACAAGTTAACACCTTTCAGAAAAGTTACTGCCCATTTTTTTTTGCCACCTTTTCCAACAGAACCAGCTTTGTCCTGTCTTAATATAAACGCAGGGTAGAGAGTGGGAATCAATGTGATACAGATAATGATCTAAGGTTTCTGGTTGGAATGAATCATTTTCTGCCTCACAACCTTCAAATTTCAGTCTCAAAACACTGAATAATTCAAGTCAAGATAGCAGATGAGTTCTTTAATTAGAGAAACAAACTGGGGTTGAGAGTTTCAAGTAGAGATTGATCCTATCTAGTTCACCTGTAGAGATAAAATATGCCCGTTTTCTTCTGCAGTAAATCAGGTCACCTATCAGAACAGGCCTGAATGACATTCTCAGCCATTCTCTGATTTCCAAGGTGAACTGCTATTCATTTTTCAGCACTGCTATCATTATCTTCATCTCTATGCTCTTTTTGTTTGTTGATTTTTGCTTGAATGGCTTTCTGTGGAGTTTCTACAGAGAGAAAGACAACTGAATTAGGGAGAGCACATTGTAATGGGAAAGAGTCATTTATGTATGTATTCAGCAAATGCTTAGTTAAATAGTCAAGCAGGGTGACTAAGCATAAACTAAATCTAGTTGTCATGGGTTAAAGAGCCCGATTCCCTGTGTCACCTTAGGTGAGTGTTTCAGTGTCATCAGCTGTAAAATGGATCTAATGGTGGCACCCAATATTGTTGTTTTTTGAGAATATTAAAAACATGAATACATGTAAAGCACCTGGCATACAGTAAGAACTCAAATGTTAAATATCATTATTAAATGCTATCGTGTCTTTAGGAATCTGAGTTTAGTACCACTAACTTACTGGGAGGAAACATTCTTTCTCAGCAAGGTATAAGATAAAAGGGCTTCCCTCCCCCCCAGGGTGACTCTATTCTAAAATACTTAATCTTAATGGAAATTATGGTAAGTACATATTTTCAGGAGGGATACACTGATGTGTACAAGCATGTGTGTTGATTTTTAGTTACCCGACAGATGTTTATTTCAAATCATTGTGCCTTAATATTTTAATAGGAAGTGCCCAACCACAATTTTTAACCAAACTCCCTGATCTTTGTCTACTGGCAAGCTATCAATCATGACTGAATTGATGGTGTGAAGATCAAAGTCTACAACTATAAACTCAGGAAGTAAAGACATTACCCCTAGACTAGGCTATTTTAGGTTAACTTTCAGGTCAACAGTCTGCACGACCCAGTGTGGGTCAGTACTTCAAGAAGATTTAAATTAACTGTTTATTGCCTGGTCTTTACCTCAAACATACCAACAACATGTAATGACATAGCTGGGGAAGAAATGACTCTATGTTACAAGAATCCTACTGCGTCTAGTATTTATAATCTAATGTCTCAATCCAGCTACATAAGTTAAATATCTGCTTCTGCCTAACAAAGATATTTAGCTTTGTGTAATGTTTACTGGAGAAATTGTAATTAGTTCATCACAGCATGTTCTAATGGATATGTCATAGTTAAATTCAGCTAACTTTATATTCTTTTAAAATACTTTTAGTAATATTAATGCAATAAGAATGAGATAATATATTATGCCATACAAGGATTATATCTGATTTCTTACAATTATATAGTACATTTAAAATGTGTATTTTATGATTCTTAATCTTTGGATGAAAAATATATTACATGTGAAGGTTTTTAAAAATACTTCTTCGTCTTGCTTTTTTCCTTCATTTGAAGCAGCACACTTCAACTATAAAGTATGTAATGGTGTCTGTTTTAGCCAAAAAAAAAAAAAAAAAAAAAAATCTCACCTTTTGGAGCTATAAAATATACAGAGTTGAAAGCTGACACCTAATATATTTTTCATTAGATACAGATGTTCAATGTAAATTCTTTCTTCAAGTATTCATGAAAATCAGTATAACTAAAGATTTTCAGGTATAATGCATAAAAATAAAAATCATATCTTTTGGTAAATTGATAATAATTTTTAAAGGAAAGACATTTTGTTTTTATAATTTATAAATTCTTATAACTATTATAATTATCTTGTTACTTAACATTATGAATAGAATCTTTAAATTGCCATGGAGCTTAATGAAATAAAAACTGAAGACCGCATGCAAATGTGGAAAATCTTAAAACTAACATATATACATTCAAGAATTTTTAATGTTTATCTTTTTTTACCTTGAAAGTTCATTGTTAATTTTGAAATTATTTCTAATATTTATTTTTCATTCTTGTTTGCAAAATAACATTCATATTGTTAGAAAATGCATGTCAATATGGTGAATGCATGATACAAATTTGCTTGTGCTGGCTTTTTGTATCTTGAGACTATGACTTTCATTCCTAAATTGAGTTGAGCTGCGTACAATTTTGAAATAATAGTTCTGAATAAGCTATGTCTTTGCTGAGTACTTAGAGCTACTGATGTTTTGCCTCCTGCAGAAGTCATTATTCTAACTGGGGGCTGAAATGTGAACTATCCAATAGGGAAAAAAAAGAACATTAAAAAAATTAATTCTCTTTTCTATTTTTACCTATCCTTCCCCCAAGACAGAAAAAAAAACCTTTTCAAACAGATGTTTCTTGAAACCCCAATATATTAAGTATTGTGAGTTTAACTTTAAGTCAGTAGTTTATCTGTTGTTCCATTTGGGTTATATTTAACTCATCATGAATTTGTGCTGCATGCCTTTTTCTTAAGACAAAAGTTAATCTTATGAGAGTCTGAGTATAAAACTTTAAAATACCTCATTTTATTTTGCCTTAGCCACTTTTTACAAAAAAATAGTACCCAGTATTTTTGCAAACTTTTTCAGTAGTTTATTTCATCATTTGTTAATTCACGTGGTCTCTGAACACATTGACTAGGGGCCTACTATGTGAATAACTTTACGCTTACCTTCATAGGCACACACACACGCGCGCCTGTGCACACACACCCACACACACATGGGTGCGCACAAATACACCTCAAGAGGTTTACAGTGTATTGAGGGACAAGAACTTCATACAAAACATGTTACTAGCTACAGCAGTTTGGTAATGTCAATGTGAGTGATACCCATGATTATAACCATATAGAAAAGAGGTCAGTTTGCATTGGGAGGATCTTTTTCTGGATTTCTGATTAAAGGACAGCTGGGACTTGGCCAGACGGATAGAAGGCCAGATGTTGTAGGCAGGGGCTCTGCTAGGAGCAAAGGCATGACAGTAGGATCTGGAAGGTCTGCGAATGGCACCATGAAGGCAGGGAGCAGGCCAAGGAGCAGAGTGTAAGAACGTTAGATGAGTGGATTTAGGGAGATATTTGGATAATTGGGGTAAAGTAAATATACTTCATCTTTTAAATAGAAGAGAAGACTAGGGGACTATTCATAAAGATGAAGAATGACCCAGCTAGGGTGGTGGTTAACAATAATAATTTTAACAATGAGTGTGATATGTATTGGACAAAAAAGTTGAAGATACAAGCAATAGCCATTGCCCTTGTTGCTAGAGGTTTAGGTATCAGATCAGGAAATTATTAAGATTATGGTACAAGAAACAGAAGAAGCATGAACCTATAGGATTTATCACTAGTAAGTTATAGGAAATTTAGACAAGAAAAGGAGATATTCTGAAACTTAGAGAATGACAAAACCAGGAGCAGGAGAGAGCTTTGGGGGACATGAATTTGGGGGTGCATATAAGAAGTTTAGCAGTTTTACAGGGGCTGGGGGAATGGAACCATCAGGAGTGACAAATAAAAGGTACAGGGTTTTTTTAGGGTGTTATAAAAATATTCTAAAGTTGGTTGTGGTGTTAATTGTATACTTCTGTGACTGCAGTGTACTAAAAGCTGTTGAATTTTTCACTTTAAATGAGTGAATTGTAAGGTATGTGAGTTATATTACAATAAAGCTGTTCTAAAAGGGGAAAAGAAAGAAAATATGCTTTGGGAGCATATAAAAAAAGAAAAAAGAAAAATAACAGGTGACCAGTTAAATGTCAGGGATGAACAATTGTGGATCTTGTTCATAAGAGCAGTAGAAGGAACTGTGAGTGGTTGTGAGGAGAGAGAAAAAAGCAGAGGCCTGAATCTGATAATTCCACAGTACAAGGACTGAGGCAGGAAGGAGAATGGGTAGAGAGAGGGTGTTTCCTTACACAGAGTTTATCGATGGTGTTGATTTTATCTGTATTATCTTAATCAGGAAAGCAAATTCAATGGAATTTAGAGATGTGGCTTTAAGCATTGGCCGTGCTATTAAACTTGCCAATGGTGGTTGATTTTTGATATAATGTGACTCTATTTCAAATTAAAGAACAGAGCTATGGTGTTCTTATTATCAAAGACATAGACGTAGCACACAGTACAAGTTCTGCTTTATGCTCTTGCCCTACAGGCTGAAGTAATTGAATGGGACACTGAAGATGAGAACTAAGCAAATCTCAGACTCTAAATTGTGCAATCATGGGTAAAGTTGGTTCTTTGAGTTTCATTGACTGCTCAATTACTAAACGGTGGGACACTTTCACCCAGAATATCACTTTGTGACTTTTAATTTGAAATAAAATATTTATGCAGTTGAAACTATATTATGAAAATGTAAAACATTGAGATTCTTGCTACCAATGGAAAACATAAAATTTCAAAGAACCAATTCTTTCCAGTGAGTTCCTATCCCAGACACTCAACTCAGCTGGAGTAGAAGTTTTTACAGTAAAACTATATCAACTATGTTGACATGAATGACACATTTGTGTTGGGGAATGGTTATACTTTTATAATGCTTCCTTTTGTTATTTCAGGGAAGGAAATTACGGCAGATTCGTTTATGGAGAAATTGGACAATGGTGCCTTGCTCTGTCAACTTGCAGAAACTGTTCAGGAGAAATTCAAAGAGAGTATGGATGCTAATAAGCCCACCAAGGTAAAAGATCCCAAGGCAAAATAACTGTTAGGAGGTGGATTACACTTGTTTCTGCTTCTGAATTGAATTGAATTTGAGGATTTTGTTGAGAATTAATGCATTACTATCTATAACAACAAAGCAGAGAGAATGCTTTTTAATTAGGTAACATGTTATTTGTTTTCTAATTATATAAATTATATAATCTTTTGGGTAAGTCTAACTAAATAAAAGCTTATAGAAATTGATGGTATTAATATAAAACAAGTACTATGTATAAATTGGCTGAATCTGATGTACTGATTAAAAATTTAGCAGAGAAACCCTGGCTGGTGTGGCTCAGTGGATTGAGCATCGGCCTGCGAGCCAAGTGTTGCTGGTTCGATTCCCAGTCAGGGCACATGACTAGGTTGCACGTCAGGTCCCCAGTTGGGAGCGCAAGTGAGAGGTAACCACACAATGATTTCTTTCCCTCTCTTTCTCCTTTCCCCTCTCTCTAAAAATAAATAAACAAATAAACAAATAAATAAGTTATTTAAAAAAATATTTAGCAGAGAAATAATTTATGTCATCAGGTAATGAAAAAATATCTAGCCAAGGGAGATTTAATAAATAAGTATCTATTTCAAAATAGATTATGGCAGAATATTGGAACAAAATATCTGGAGTGCATAATTTTTTGTTTGTTTCAATAGGTAGTAGTGTTGAATTAACTAACTTGAGACAGATTATTTTCATTAAGATTGTTCAGATTTCTTTTCTGCACATTAATTCTAATATTTGTTTCTTTTATTGTAAAAACGAAAGTGTGATGTTTGATATATTTTGAAGGAAAGTTGATAGATGATACTTTTCTTAATTTTTAATAGAGAAGGAAAAGGTTAATAAAATAAGGTTAAAATAATGTCAAAGTCAGCTTAAAATAAAAATAAAAAACAACTTAAACTTTCTGCAGCTCTGGCAAACAGACTAAAACTGATTATTTATGTATACTTTCTTTATGACTACTGAACTAAAATCCAAAAAGATTAAGCTTCCTAAAACACTGTATTGTTTTACAGCACTATACTTAGTTTGGGGGTAATATTTTATATCACTTTGTAAAGTACTATACAATATAAAAGCCTCTTTATTTTTTCATCTCAAAAGCAGCTGTGTGAAAGTTGTTTTTTTTTTTTTTTTTTTTTTTTACATTTTATTTATTTTCAAAGAGAGGGGAAGGGAGAGAGAAGAAAGGGAGTGAAACATCAATTGGATGCACACCACCAACCAGGGAGCTGGCCTGCAACCCAGACATGAGCCTGACTGGGAATCGGACTGGTGACCTTTTGGTTTGCAGGCTGATGCTCAATCCATGGAGCCACGCAAGTGGGGCTCTGGGAAAGTGTTAATGAGTTTAGTGGCTCCAAAATTTGCTGCACATTGGACTCAATTGAGTATTATTAAAAACTACTGACCTTGGCTAGGGAGCAACCTGGGATGTCTAAAAAACTCCTCAGGCGATTCTAATATTCAGCAAAGTTTGGGACCCACTGCATTCATTGTATTCCTCCATTGGTTAGATGCAGGCAAAGTGATTTGTGCAAGATTAACAACAGATTCACTAAAACCCAGGTAGTTAGCATTACATTGAATATTTCCCACAGAGAAAAAGAAGGCTTTCATTCTGGGTATAAATAACCCGGAGGTTATAATAATAAGTCTGTGTGTGTGTGTGTAATTATCTTCCTCTTTGGAATTTTGAAATTTAGGGATAGTAGTGGCAAAGATAGATGAGCTGGTTAATACATTCTCTGAATTAGTGAAACTATGTTGTATGTAGGGAGATGTTAAAACAGAATTTAAAAAAAATCAACAATAAACTTGATCCCATCTGAATTCATATCACAGGAAGCTCTTAGTCATTTTCTTTTAGCAGGTTAAACCTCATGTTTTCATTGCTATAGCAATATTTTTGATTGATAGTTAATTTAGGGATTTTACAGCTGTGTAAACACATTTGCGTGAGTTTAAGTTATGCCTGCTATGTGTGAAGTGTGTCTGTGTTAAGAAATATTTAAACCTTCTTTAATATTTGAAAGAAAATTTAATATACATGTGAGATAGTTTACATATTTAATATTTTAGTTATAAATTCATGACTGTTACATTCCATTCTGGCTTGATAAAATACCCTAACTGAGAATAAACTGTACTCTGATTTTTATCTTCTTTCCATGCATCAATAGATCAATAGAAAAAAAAATAGCCTATGTTTGTTAGCTATAAGTATTAACTTTTGAATTTTCTTACTTTGTATGGAAACATTGTAGAGATACCACAGAAGTAAGCAGTAGGAGGTAGAAGCATTTAAGTTAGTGTGCAGCAATTTAATTTTCATTAATTTAATTTAAATTAATTTACGTATCATAATATGATCAATTCACTATCATTATAAATGTTAATATTTCTGGGGCTGAAGATCATTAAAGGCAAAAGTCTAAACAAAACTAACCTTTCTAATATCCTGTCAGGATGAGAAGACAAAACAAGTGATAAGTTCAAGGTTAGGTTTTATGCTTTATGACTCTTAATTATCTAACTCCAAGTTGACATCTCCCATTAAGACAGAATAATTGTTATATTGCTATATGAACTTTCACTTTCTGGTCTAGATAGAGTTCAAATGTATGAACGCCTTCATATTGTATATTTACTCTGTTCTTTTTCTACCAGTCATGACTTGTTAATTTTTGTGCAAGATTCTCTCAACCACTAAGGTATCAACATGGTGCAAGATACCCAAAGTGTTCAACCTCTCTCTTTTTCTCCTAACATTCCTTTCTCTTTGTCTCACTTATCTTGAGAGTCTCTGCCCCAAACATCAGAGTTTCTCTGGGTTCAGAGCTTCCTTTGACTTCAAAGAGCCCTGGGTAGTTAGATCAGGTTTGAAGCACAAGAAGGGGAAAGGAAAAAAAATAGTTCTGTTACCTAGGAGAATGCCACATTATGCTCGAAGGAAGGAACTGAACATTCACCACCTAAATGTAGAATCCGGTCCTTGTTTGGCTGAAAGAACATCCTAGTCAGATAGAATGCCCATAGAACTTTTGCCCATCAAGAATACCTAGTTCTCTGAGCTGTAAGATAACAATACTTCAGGATGTTGTACCATCCAGGAATTAAATTAAAGACATAACAATTTGAGTTTTTCCCTTCAAAAAATCAATAGCATGTTTGTTCAGAGAACATCTTGTCAAGATTGAATTCAGAGAAATCTAGAAATTTGTGTTTATTGCTGCTATCTCTGACAGAATAGGAAAGTATGGTAAAGAGATAAAAAATGTTTCTTGAAAAGATCTCAATTGCAATTAATTTAGAGTTATTCGTATCTGGCTATACAATTAAAATAATTGTATATTCCTCAAGAAATTCATGGTTTTGAGATGCAAATATAATGCTAGGATTAAACCAACAGTGATGGAGGGAATATAGGTATAATGACGTGGAAATACATGATTTTTTTTTTTTTTTTGATGAGTTATTTTGCTGCTGGGAACTTAGGGGGAAAGCAAAAAAAAGAAAGAGAGAGAGAGAGAGAAGGAAGTTAATGATAAAGTTCAATTCCTCAGGATTTAAAATAAATAAGTATATATATATATATATCTTTCAATATTAAATATATTAAATTATTTCCCAATACACAATTAAATTCCCTTGTCACCATTTTTTAAAATTCCCTGACCACCTGGAAAATTTTCATCTCTATATCAGAGATAATGAAATGCCTTGCTTAAATGTTTTTCTCATTGGGAGTATTCTATACCATTACAGAATTTTTTTTATTTCTTGATTTTAGAAAGAGAGGAAGGAAGGAAGGGAGCAAGGGAAGGAGGGAGGGACAGAGAGAGAGAAACATTGCAGAGAGAGAGAAAGAGAGAGAGAGAGAGACAGACAGACAGACAGGAATGTTGCTCTGTTATTCCACTTATTTATACATTCATCAGTCTTGTATGTACCCCGACCAGGGGTCAAACCCAAAACCTTGGTGGATCTGGATGACACGCTAACCAGCTGAGCTACTTGGCAAGGTATTCTACCACCTAAAAGGGATATGCCTAACTGGACTCAGTGCTATAGTAATAAATGTTAGTGTATCACGTAGAATGATATGAAAAGAAGCTTGACTTTTTTTTCCCTACATATTGTCTATGAATAGTATGGGACTTGATGTGACCTAAATGTAGAAAAGGAACAGTGTAAAAAAGTAGGTATAATAGGGAGGACATGATGTACTTATTGAATTTACCTGGATCTTCAGGCCTAACTGAACTAGTCCATATTTAACACTTCTACTCGGTTGACAGTATTGCTGGACACAACTAAAAATATGGGCAAATTGATTATCTCACACTTAGTGCATGATCAACAGCTCAAGCTTCATGGTCACTGGTATCCTCAGATGAAGAGTCAGCCTCCCTCACACAATAGCAGCTAGGAAGATTTTCGTGATATCCTTTACAAAGAAGGCAATGTTTCTACATAGCTCCTACTACTAGGCCCAGAAGCTTCATTTAGTTGGCAAAAGCCCCATCCGGGATTCTCATGGGATTCATCTTCTACCTTCTGGAATGCATGTATTTTATGGAACCATCTAGTTTGTCTACTATTCCTGCTCTTCAATATCACATTAGCAAAATACTATGATATAGAAGAGTTTAGTATCTCGTGTGATGTTAAAATGTCCATTGTTTCTGCGGTTTATGTCACAGAGCAGGAGCTGATATGCAAGACAGTAAAAGAGCTCTGTTATTTTTCTCAAGTGCATCAAACTGCTTCTGGAGTTTTCTATTGACTGGGATTAGAATATCGCATTTTCCAGGTGGATAGATGCATGCCAATTTACTAATATACTTCTGTGAAAAGACCTCATCTGGGACAGCAACTCTGATTGAAGCTGTCACTTCATTTTAATTTTTCTGCTCTTTTCCACATCACATCCAACTTTTACATTGGCTTACGTTGAGCAGAGATGCGATAGAAATTATTTTTCTTGCAATGCTGGATCATTGATGATAGCATGAATCTATGATTTTTTTTCAAAGTTCTAGTATTTTATTTCCTCCTTCTGCCAAATAAAATGTTATTCCATATGCCAAGCAATAAAAATTCTGACAGTTGCTGTTGTCAGATACATGAAAATTAGTCATTCAGGAAAAACATATAAAAATAGCCTGATGTGTTCAAAAGAGAGTAGTCATAGTGTGAGGTGGACTTAGGTTAAAAATCCATTTATCACCTCATCCCCAGAAAGCGTTTTTCTTTCTCCAGTGCATAGTGTACAGTTCAGGTCCCTTTGAAGATCAGCAAGAAGCTGTATGGTAAAGACTTGAGATCACGACTCTTTTCATTTACTGGGTCCCGAGTCTATAAATTGGTTTTGGTCTGGGAACTGAGTCATCAGAAAGATTCACTCATTTTGCTGTTGTTGCTGTTTTTTGTTATACAACTCAAGAATTTAGGGCATTGCCTTTCAATTTACACCTAAAGGCCTCATGATTAATAACTCAGTCAGAGCTCCTATGGAACAGATCATTCTAGGAGATTTGATTAGCCTGCTTTGTGTTCTGTTGACCACATCCCTCTTGCCTGTGGAAGTTAAGTGCCAGCATGTATTTCTGCCACCCTGAGAATCTCTATTCTTATTCAAATGAGAGAGCTCCTGTCACCAGCATTCTCAATTGGGAGAGAAAAGTCACATAAAAAAGTTCTGGAACTTTCCTTACCAACCTGTTCTTCACATTTTAGTGAAAAATAGAGCCACTTTGGGCCCCACTCAGCAACACAGTCAGCAATATACTTAGATGAGATGTACATTATAAACTGCATGCAGTATATCTTCTCCAAGTTTTAAATTCCTTTCTGTGTATTAAACCAACTGACTTCTGGCCTTTTAGTGTCATTTAGCGGGGGCTAGCATTGCACATATGTTGATGTTAGCAAATCTACCAGACTTTACAGGATCTTCTGTGGTTGTCCATGCTAGCACACCCAATTTTAGTGCAGTTGGAGTACATCAATTCTGCCAAATCTAAAGTTACATCCTGTTCTTTTCAGACTAACACTCTCAAAGTTTATTACATAAAAAAAAAAAAAAAAAAATCCCTGCAGTAATATACTTAGTAGCACTCAAGTGTTTAAATGTGTGTTGAGGCTCTGTAACTGGTTGGCCAGGAATTCCTGTGTTGGCCAGGAGTCTTGTGGCGAGATGAATCAAATCCATCCTGATCCAGGCTGCAGTATTTTGGTACCTGGTAGAGGTTGTCAGCTATGGCTGTGGCTAGCTGACATTTTAAGGACAGAGCAATTGTTTCAGGAGTGTCCAGGTTAATTGATACCCTTTTCTTAGCCTAGTCCAGGAGAGTACCAGGGATGGGGGAGTCCACCATGTCCCTTCCCTACTTCCTGAAGAAGTGCTTGCTGTTTTCACCTCCCAATTTATCTGTCCTTTTCATGTCTCTGCCCCTCCTCCACAATAAGAATGTTAGCTCTTTCCTATTTGAAAACAGGAATAAGCAATTAAGCAAAGGATAGGAACCAATACAAAACACAAGTTATATTATTTAAATTCATTATATCATAGCTATTCTGTGGAAAATTTTTCTATATTCTAAGGCTCACATGCAAAAGAAACCTGATAGATTTCTCCAGATTTGACTAGAGAACTTTTGTAAGTTGCAAAATTTATGAAAATGTTAAAACCATTTGTTCTGATTAATTATACTGAAAGAAGAACTGGGTAGTCGTTCTATTCTCCCTATGAAGATATTTCTAAATTATTGTTTATGAAGAGGCAATCAAAAAGTATAAAGACAAAATCTACAAGGAAAAACAAAATAAGGTCCTGTCAGGCAGTTAATTATTAAAAATATTATGTTATTTTTCTATACTTTGTGATAGTTCTAGTGTTTATCATCTTTTAAAGTTATCAATTTGTTGTGCCTTCTGTTGTTATCTTAAATAAGTATCTGAGTTTATATTCATAATCCTGTATTTATTTTCATAAAAGGACCCTCAAATAGTATAAGTTTAAAACACCACAAAAAGGGTTTATTCTTCAACCCCAACATAAAACACGGGCTGCTAGATTTCCATTCCATACGTTCCCATATGAGCCTGAACACCAATTCTAAATATTTAATATTTTTCTGAGTGTTGATTTCTGAACTTTACTCTCTGGTACCTAAAATAACAAACAAAGGCCTTGGAGAGCCTAGGATTTGTACCAGTCCTTAAGGTTATAGAGCATGGATACATGGGCAGTCACTTTAGAGTGCTACTGTCAGAAACAATCATTTTAAACATTTTTTTAGTAGAAAGCACAGCTAAATGGAAATGGTTAATAGTGTGGACTCAGCAGCCAGACCTCATGGTTTAAATCCTGACTCCATTTATTACCTGAGAAAATCACTTAACTTTTTGTGTCTTAATTTCTTCATTTGTAACATGTAGATAGTAATAATACCTACATTATCAAGTTGCTATGAAGACTAAATAAATTGATATACATAAGCACTGAGTATTACCTACAACATATGGGTGCTCATTAGCATTAAGCTATTAAATTTTTTTTTTATTATTCGTCTCACAATTCAAATTTTAGCAAGAGAGAATCTGATTAGTGTGATTAACAGCCAACTCTCTGACCAGGCCATGGCCTCACCTTGATTGACATTTGCTCAGGCTGAAAAAAATCAGAAAGGGTTTATTTCCCAAAGGTAGGAAAAAGGGATCCTGGAAGAGGAGAGATGTCTTTTATGATCCCCTCCATAGTTATGGTTTCCCCATCTGTCAGAGCATCTGTACCATATTGTTATACTTAGTTGATTACTTGTCTTTATTAGATTGTAAGATACTTGAAGATATGCTTTATGTTTTATCCATATATATATATATATATATATATATATATATATATATATATATAAAACAACTAGTATATAGGTGCCCAGTAGATATGTTTTTGGATGGATAATGCATGGACGGCCCAATGTAGCTATATACTTGTAGATCCAAAATGTTGTTATCAGTGGGTTTTAGCAATCCTTAGTTTTTAATGCTGAAGACTTCTATTCTCACTAAGTTTAAAATTCCTCCCTCTTCTGGTTTTGCTTAACTCAGAAGTCCTTGATATTCAAAATTGTAAGGAACAAAGTTGACTTTTAAGTAGTGGAGAAGACAGAGAACTAGCAAATTTTCAGGGTGTTGAGGGGAAGAAAAATCTGAGGACATCAAGTGTTGACAAGATGACAAGAGATTGGCTGATGTAACAGACCCTGGGGGTCTAAACTAGTTAGTAAGAGAATTCTGGGAGAGGTTAATCATTTAATTAATTGTAGATGTTATTATATAGTCATGCGATATGTTATTATTTGAGTTCAGAGCATTATCTAAAGAAAAAAATAATGGCAAAATGATCATATTAATATTCAAATGTTTTATTCAACTTGAGGGTTATATTTTAGTTCTGTTTATAGTTTTTGCCATGGTCCCAATAACATAGAATCAGATGAGTGACAACTGTGGTTTTATGGAACTGCTCACCATTGAGAATTAGGAAAATGAATAATTGTGGGGCCTTTCATGTAACAGATTCTTAAGAGGTATTTTTGAACTAAAACGAGGTATTGTTACAGTAATTAAGAGTTGTATCTTTCAATTACTGAAGGAACTATAAAGATGAATCACTGTGAGTTATTTTTGCATCTTTTTCTCAATAACTGCTTTTTTGTCCAATAAAAATAGTTGGAGAGTGAAATGGGAATATAAGAACTATTGTTTCTTCTCAGAGCCTCTAATTAGCCATCTCCAAAAACACTATTTAACAACCAAGATAAAAATATACTGTAAAAGTGCAGGAGGGAATCAGAGAATTTCAGTGTTTAAGCACAATGAGTAATAAATGCTACTATTGGCTTTCCAAAAGTGTGTTATTTGATTAATCAATGGATAATGCAAAAAGGAGATAAAAATGATCATGGAGTACAGTAAATTCATCATTTTTTTAACTTAAAATGATATAGAATATTATGAACTATAACTCATCGGCAGCCGTCCGTCTCGAGAGACGATGGTGTAGCTTCTTAAGAGTCTATCTGCACCGCCGAGAATGGCTGTGCAGTCCGACTCGGGAGTGACACGGTATCTGTCTCCTCCCGTGTTGAATCGACATCTTGCGATGACGCTGGAGTATCCTCTCCAGTGAAGCTGAAGCTACAGAGCCTGGGCAGGGTGATATGGAGGGTCTGCTGTTGCCCATGCAGCAGACCCCCCCTCTCTTCGCAGCTGAAGGGTCCAAGGGAAAGACGGAGTCAATACAGCTTGGCTTCAGGTGCGCCGCAGGAGTTGCCGGTGTTGACTACAACGTCAAACCGCCTTAGGGACTCCGGCTCCGGATTTTCTGTCGGGGTTTACTCCCTTAGCCTTTCCCCTGAAGAGGTATGCCGCAAGGCAGCGGAGGTGTTTTGGAGTCAGAGTTTTCCTTCTCTGATGTGCCCTGACTGGAAGATCGAACCAGCGACACTTAGCTCGCAGGCCGACGCTCAATCCACTGAGCCAAACCAGCCAGGGATGAACTATAACTATTTTATGATAATTGAGTCCTATTTATATATGTTATTTGTTAGGAATAAGAGATGATATTTACCGTGATGTTAATATGCATATGTGTTGGTTGCGGGAAAGGGTGTGACAAAGATAGTCTCCTCAAAAAATATACTCTGTATTATGGAGAAATATGATGTATGTGTTAATACATAGATTTTGCAATCAAGCTTATAAAGTGATCTGAAAAAAATTAATTTTCAGCAGTTCCAGATTAAAGAAGAGAAAGTCTATATTTTATTGTGTGGTTGACTTTAAAATAGAACTTAAAACATGAAATATACACTGAAATGTTTTTATACACATATTTTATTACAATTTTATTTTTAGTGTGTCTCATCTACTTCCTTAATCAAAAGTTATATCAATTAAAAATAATAGTTGCTTTATAAAATGTATTCTGCAGTTCCCATTGTGTTTATATCCTTTATATATGGGCCTATTGCAATGATTTTAAGTGGATTTTAATACATTAATTTGACCATTCCTACTACTCACACATTAATAAATCTTTTATTCTTTTTATTATTATAAAGTGAAGGTCTAAGTTATTCCTTTTGCTTGTCCTCAAAGAATCATAGAGGAATTGCCACTCCCCCTCTTATCATATAACTCCTTTGGTGAGTGGCAGAGAAATCCAGTAAGTATCTAAGAAGGTAGGCTGAGTTCTTTGAAAAAATTACTTAAGATAGTATAAAGTTTGTTGAATTATCTATAGATGGAATTAGAAGTTAAACTATATTTTGGCTTTACATACTTACTGTTGTTTGTACAAGTGGTTAGGTCCAAGACTAATGGAAAATGACCATGTGCAAAACTTGAAATTAACCTTTGTAGCAAGCACTCTTGTCCGAGACAGCTTTCTTTTTATGTACTTGAAGCAAATGAAATGAATCATAATTATTTCAGAATTCCCCTCCCATTAGAGGAGAGTAAAATATAATCTGTTCTCATGTTTACTCCTTTTTTTAAGCTATTGTTAACAAGTTGTTATCAACTATTTAATTTTTATTTTTTATTGAATTTATGGAGTGACATTTCGGGTGTACAATTTATAATATATCATCTGTATATTGTGTGTTCACCACCGCAAGTCAAGTCTCCTCCCATCATCATTTATCCCCCTTCACCCTCTTCTCCCTCCCCACACCCTTTTCCCCCTGGAAATCACCATACCGTTGTTTGTGTCCATGAGTCTTTCTTTTTTTCTTTGCTTAAGCCAGCCTTTTAAAATAAACTAGAATAAGCTGTTATTTCCCCAAAGTCTAATGTTGTATTGGAGTTTGCTTCTGATGAGCAATTTTAGCTGAGATGTGAGAGAGACTATTTCTAGCCTATCCAGTGCTCTGCTCAGAGTCTCTGCATTCCAGAGTAAGGGGGGTAAGGCAGACCAGGTGGCAACAGTTAGAAATTTACCAAGTTTCAGAGGCTACAGGTTTATGTGAAACTGCTGAATAAAAGACCCTCCTTCAAAACTGGCCGGAAGTTCTTGGTTTTTAAAAGTTTAAACTATAAGTTAGTATTTGGTACAGTAAGTAACAGTTGCATTAAAGGCACATGCAGCATAAGAGTAAAAATACAACATGTTGAGTTGAACTTTCAGAAAGCATGAAAACAAATTAAAACAAATTCTGGATTAGAAGAAGGAGGTACACACACACAGACACACACACACGCACGCACACGCACGCACACGCACTTTTTCATATACATAATTCCACAGGACCAGCAGGATATTGCCCCCTGAGCATAAAAAGTAAACCTGATCAAATTTTTCCATGACGACATCATCTCTTCCACTTACCGGCTTACATCCTGCACTTAACCGCACGCAGGCTCATGGGTAGGACAAGATTGTAAAAGGAGTGTAACTGGGGACCTGTTTTCGTGATACTTGATAGCCCTGATTGTGGTCACTGCCGTTTCAAAGCACTGTGGATATAGAACACTGTGTCATGAAAAGTCACTCTCACCATATGGAAACGAGAAAATTAATTATTTTTAAATGAACTGTTACTAAATGCTTTGGAGAAATTGAGGTCACTTGAACAAATCAATAATGAATATGCATGACATTTCTTAAAGGGGAATATTTACAGACTTCATAACAAGAGCCTTATTTAAGGGACTGAAAATTAGGGGAAAAGTGTTCCTTTTGAACTTAAAAATGGCTGAGGATTGCTGAACGATTTAAAATGTAACTACTCACCCTATTTATGAGTGTGTGGTCCAAGGTGTATGGTACTGGTGCATTACAGAATAGTGGCATAATGTTTTTTAGATGAGGTAATTCAGTTTATAGTCAGTCCATAGAACTCTTCAACTGTACCCTAAGCTTTCAGAGGCTGACTACATGAATACCTTCTATTGTTTTACTTAGCAGCTTGAAAATGCATTACATGTCATGCATGAAGCTGTCTAGTATGTATGTAGTGTTTATGCTACTTTGCTAGTCATGTCTAATTTCACATCACCTTAGGCTGCTTGTCTAATGGGTGCCTTGCTGGCATCCCTGCTCCATATAAGAAATAAACAATGGAGCCATTTGTATATCTTGAAGCAAAAATTAAAAAAAAAAAAAAAAACAACCTACCTCAATCAAGATTGTTAAAAATAATTAAACTTTTAAAGTAAAAAAAAAAAAAAAAAAGATAGGAATCCTAAATCGGAATGAACCAATTAAATTATGAATAAATTCAGAAAATCTCTTGAGAGTCTATTTTGTTCTAACTGTTATGAAGGATTGACCTTTCCTTCTAGATCAGGGACACTGGTTTTTCTACCACGCCTTCAGGAGCTAGTGTGTGGCTGTGGGACACAGTGAGGCGTGCTGGGTCAGCAGGTAGGAGCCAAGCTAATTCACACCATGGAAGCTATAATATAAGGAGCTTTGTCCTTGTCCTGAAAGCACTAGGAAACTCCATTTGCCTTTTGAAAAGTCTGTTATGATTGGAATGTGGAGTGGAGACACAAATGCATAGCATGTTGAAAAAAATTAGAAGATGGGACACATTGTCTGTCACCTGATGGGCACTTAAGATATCTGAGTGCCCAAAGTCTACAGTGCTGTGAAGTTACCAAAAAAATGAGGACAGTTTTTGCTTAAAAAATGTTTAGAAATCTGTAAGCCACTAAAATAAATTGGGTTTCCTGGAATCCACCTATAAAACAACCTTTAGACGTCTGAAAATGCTTTTCTTTGTTGGATGCATTGCAGATGGGTACCATAAAAGTAGGTTAAACTAAAATATTAGAATCAGTGACTCTGTGAACTCAAAATTTGCTGTTAATAATTATAAATTATTACATCTTTGAATATACAAAGAGTTTGTTGGAAAGGAAAAATTCAAGATACATTCTTTTAAGGATTTTATTTATTTTTAGAGAAAGGGGAAGGGAGGGAGAAAGAGAGGGAGAGAAATATCAATGTGAGGGAAAAACATCGGTTGCCTCTTGTATGCGCTCCAACTGGGGACTGAACTGCAATCCAGACATGTGCCCTGTATGGGAATTGAATCAGTGAACTTTTGGTTTGTGGAATGATTCCCAAACAACCAAGCCATGCTGGTCAGGGCTCAAGATATATTTTAAAATAATTTTCCTGCCTATTTCCTTAAGGTAGTTCCTTGATTGTAGAAGGAACACAGAAAACTGACATGCATTCTCAAAAACATCTTTAAAACTATCATAAATTTGTTTTATTTCCTATAAATAATTAATAATAGGCTATTAGTTTTCATTTTGTTGAGAATCTGAGGGACTGTCACACCTAGTATCCCACAATCCTTTTTTCTAAGAAATCTTTCATATTCAGAGAAGTTTCTCTTCCTCCCATTCAAACCTCACTCTTCCAGTCTTGCTACTCTAGCTGTGATTTAGAGGTGTTCTGAGATGGAAATGGACAAAGAAAAAGAAATTACTGTTTTGTTGCTTCTATAGAATTACCTATTTTTTCTTTATTCCCTTAATCCAGCTTTGACAACAAATGACATAGTTATTTTTCCAAAGCACACACATAATTTGGTTACTTTGTAGTTTAAAATGTAAAAATCATTTTACTACCCCCCACCCCATTATGAGCACTGAGATTGTAAGTTGTCAAACCCTATACATCTGCCTATAGATCCAGTTGTTCAAAATCGGGGAATGTTCACATGAAAATATCCGGATTTCCAAATTCTTCTGAAATCTTGGAGATCAAACAACATTGGGACTGCATCTCTTTATGGTCACAATGAGTTAGAACTAAATGAAATGGCTGCTCCTCCTGGACATGGAATGAACTCTTCAGTTTCCACCATCTCCACCATTCCATGGAGTTCCCTGGAGTAACCACTTCATTCTGTTATTTAATCTGCCTGGCCTCTTTTGGGCCTTTGAGATTACCATATTAGTAATTCTTGTTAGGCATGAAATACCTTTTGGGATCCTGGCCCAGTTGACTTTTCTGGACTCATTTTCTCCTATACATGTGTTCTGTACTCATCCGTAACACGCATGCTTGTTCAAGCTTCTGCCAGATGTTTCATGTAATGCAATACACTGCCATTCTCTCTTTCTCTCTCTGTCTCTTTTTATGCCTGGTGAGCACTTGAGATCTTCCCATTTTGTAAATTGCTTTTCCTTTGTAACGTCTTTCTGTAATGATGCCCAATCAACTTCTCCCCAAAGTTAAGTGCATACTTTTAAATTTCCCAAAGAACTACATTTAAGCTTCTATTTAAATAAACTTCTATTGTAATTCTTACCATATGATATTAGGATTTTTAAGTCTGTTCTCAAAGACACTGAGGGTCTTCAGAAATATACCTTGACTTTATTTTTTTTTTTTTTTTTGTATTTCAGTCCCTGGTACCTCAGGTTAAAAAATGGTACAGAGCTGTGCTTTAATAATGTTTGGTTAAGTTGAATCAGATTAAATTTCTACTAAAATTTTTAGGCAGTCCCAATATTTAAGTGAATTTAAAGTGTGAGACTAGACTTTTGGAGTTTTTAGGAAGCCAATCTCTGTCAAGTCACATGTAAACAATTAGATGGGAGAACAGAAGCTTTGCGTAGTAGCAGAGCATTTAGTTAATGATTCCCATGTGGAATGTGTATATGTAAAATTGGGCACAATACATATACAAATGGAAAGAATGCATTTGTTGTTGGATTTCCTACATTTTCTCCTTGGTGAGGCCATTGATGCATCTTAAACAACAATCAGTGACATAATTACTTTTTTATAGACTTTAATTTTTAGAGCAGTTTTAGGGTCATAGCAAGATTGAGCACAGAGTACCTGAATGGTATATTTGTTACAAGTAGTGAACCTACAGTGACACATCCTTGTCACTCAAATTCCAAAGTTATATGAGGATTCACTCTTGCTATGTATTCTCTGGGTTTTGACAAATGTATAATGACATATATTTACCATTATAATATCACTCAGAATACTTTCCCTGCCTTAAAAATCTCATGTGATAAATGAATCTCATGAATTTATTTACCACCTCCCCCAAAGCCCTATATCATTTTACCATCCCTATAGTTTTACCTTTTCCAGAATGTCATATAGTTGGAGTCATACAATACTTAGCCTTTCAGATGGGTTTCTTTCACTTTATAACATACATTTAAGGTTCCACCATGTCTTCTATGACTTAATAGCTCATTTCTTTTTAGTTATGAATAATATTCCATTGTCCAGCTGTACCACAGGTTATTTATTCATTCATCTACAGAAAGATATCTTAATTGCTCTCAATGTTAGGCAATTATGAGTAAAGCCTCTATAAATATATATGTGAAGGTTTTTATGTAGACATAAGTTTTCAACTCATTTATATCTTAACTTTTTATTGTCCACTTCATCTTTTAAGCCTGAAATTTGAGTATGAGGTTTGACCATCATTTCTAACATCATTCCATATTATACCAGAGATAATTTCAGATAATTCAAAATACTTAAACTATTTTCTATGTTATTTACATGATTTTCCTTCATTGTACAGGGTATACAAGAATTCTGCTATGAGAAGCCTTTTTTCACATTTCTTTATTTATGTGAATATTCTTACAGCATTATAGCATAAAGATTGCATCAAATTTTGCTGTAAGACTTGTTCTCTATAAAGTAAAATATATTGTGAGGAAGGAAATATAATTTTCCTTCTATTCTTTTAAGTTCTTCTGGTTTGTCTAATAATTCAGTTGACACGAGGCAGATTATCAGGAGAAAAGAACCAAACTTATTTTATATTCACATACAGGGGTTTTATAAGAATATGGACTCCAAAGACAAATTAGTTAGTTGAGTCTTGTATACCACTTTGAGCTAAGGAGAAAATGGTATGTGTGTTTTGGGACTTCAGAGGGCAGAAAGATAATTCACTTAGAGATGGAAAAGCAAATGTTTGGTAAATAAATGCTCGCTGAGCCATCTTTAACAATAAGACACAGAGAGAACTTGGATCAAAGGGGCCTTGCCAGGATCCTCCCTGTCTCTCACACCTAGTTCTTTTTAAACCATGTTTATCTATAAGGATAGGTCACTTCCTGGAGCTAGTCCTCTTATCTAAATTCTTTTAGGCAGTAGAGGAGAAGGTCAAAACTTTTTCCTGAGACTTTTGTTTCTTAACAATGACCACGTTCAAAATAGTCGGTATCCCCAAAAGCAAATTTTGGGTAGGCAAATTCTGTTTTCCCTCAATATATCGGGGAGTGAAAGGAGTGGAGAGGTCTGTATTGAATTCAGTCCTAGTGAGACAAATTGCTTCTGTACCAAATTCTGACTCAGTTTGTCTGAGGCATGAGGTCCTATTGCAGAGTCCTCAGGAGAAGTTGAGGTACCAGAGAGAATTTTCCCCCTATTTTTAATTTTAATAATTTTGATCTTAAAGGATATATTGTCATCCTTTCTAAAGTCACTTAGAAATTACATTTAGATATCTTGATGCTGTGACTGTTCAATGAAATAATTTTATTGAATTTTTTTCAATAAAACTAAAAGTGGTAAGAGGATGGAAACATTAATTCTCTCATGGAAAATGTGACTTTATTGACTGCGTATTTGAACAGTACATTCTGTATACTCTTTGGAAAAGGAAATATATTAATTCTTGGCATTTTCCACATCTTTTTTTATATCTCTTCTGTTTTATATCTGAAATAACTAAAAATGAAGGGGAGTAATATACTTCAAACTTTTGTGAAGAACAGATTACTTTAAACTTACTAGTATTAAATTTTCAGTTTGCTGTATATAGAGAAGTAAATACATCATTCTCTTAATTTTTGTCTAGTTTGAATATATGGGAGAGAATACAAATTCTTTATTTTAATGTCTCATGGACAAAAAATGGGAACAAATCAAATGCTGAAATATATTAAATTTCAGGCATTTGTGATCTCTCTGGAAAAATTAGAAATGCTATGGGCTCAAGAGGCTGAATGATTTGATTTTAACCATGCATGAGTTCATTATTTTCTTGGGAGAATTGGAGATACTATTGGAAAATGTAGATACTATAACTACCTAATTAATGGTATGTGATTCATGACACCACTTTTTGAGAATTAAGTAGGATAATCTATATGAATGTAAGTTGGGTTGTGTGCCTAGACTATGGTAGGCCTCTGCAGTGTTAATTCCCTTTTTTCCCACCCACCATATGATTCACAAAACAATGTTAGTAGTGCTTATGTGCAAAGCACTATATTTAGCCCTGTGGCTGTATAATGATAAACAAGATCCTGGTTCTCTAGGAGTAGATTATTATAAGTATTATCAATAGAATTAGTCACTCCTGCCCTTTTGAAGCTACAATGCCCATGACACCATAACTAAGACACACATGTTGAACTCTGCAGTATATAAGTAAACTCTTTATAAATGACCAACATAGATGTGTATTTCAGTAACTATTATATTGGGATTTGAGGGGAGTTAAAGACCTTGGGATGATATCAGTTAGAGGGAATCTAGTGAAGTGGTCAAATATTGGACTCTCTTAACCTTTCAAAAATGGCTGAACTTTCCTTATTATGAAGGTGTTATCTAATATTATAGCCACAAGCCACATGTGTCTATAAACTGAATAAAATTAAATAAAATTGAAAAATTAGTCTCCGGCCACACTCACCACTGTTCAAGTGCTCAGTAGCTATATGTCAATCTAATGGGTAATATAGATATAGAAAATTTCCATTATTACAGAAAGTTCTATTGGGAACCTATCATAAAGGTGAGGATCAAGTTTAGCATGAAGTTAGAAGTTGTTTGCCAATCTTTTTATAGTTTTTGTACTCATAAGAAAAAAATTAAATGTTTGCAAGAAAATTTGAGAATAGGAATTTATAGGCAATTTAGCATATTTTACTTGCATTGATGACAACAATAATAATCTTTACTGAATACTTCTATACTTAATTTATATTATTTAATCCACACTCATATATACATGGCCAATGATATGCAGTATTTTCTATGTTTATTGAATAAAAGAGGAGACTGAGACACTGAAACATTAATTAATTTGCCCCAAAGTGTCATTGCAAGAAGGCGACATAGCTGAGTTTGAACTCAGGTAATTGGACTCCAAAGCCCTAGCGCAAACCTAAATGGTAATGTATTGAATTAAAGCCTTTAGAATTTGTTTTATCGCAACCTAACTTGACTGTTGCCTGAGGGAATGGGGAGACCATTTTTTGAATTCAAACCATTCTCTTGCATGTTATTCACCCAATCTCTAAGTATTTCAGAGGCCATGAGTACATCTCTTGGGCTATTCCCATTGAGAGGCTGAGGATAAACTTAAGCCTCTTAGTATTAGAAAAGTTAATATACATCCTGTTGGCTACTTGCACATGATCCCAGTGGTTTATTGGTAGTCACTTCTCATTTTGCTATTATAAATATTGAATTCCATACCATGGAGGCTGGAGTATAGTAGTATGACCCTTGCTAGTGTACAGGTGGGCCTGAATTTCTACCCAATCTCAGTTCAGCTTGACAATTGTTCTCTACCCATCATTCTATATTCAGTAACTTTCAAAAATAGTTGGAAGGTGTTACTTACATTTTTCAGTTATGTATTTCTTAATTTATTGGAAGCATTTTATGTATAATTATACTAAGAATTTATTGAATTTTGAAGGTCCTAGAAACATATCCCTCGAGAATGTTAAAAACTCTAATACAGTCTTTGCTCCTGCTATCATGTTGATTATGATCTAGTTTGAGGGGTCCAGTCTAACAGTTCATTCATGCATTCATCAGTCAGGTTTGGAGGACATAATATATAATGGAATTCTCTGAAAAAAGTAATATAGTAAATAATTAGAGATGGCATGTAATTAAATACTGTAGGAATTGTTTGGAGAATTGAGCAGTAAAGGGAAAACTACTATGGAAGATACATCAGATGAGCTATGTGTGGAGCTTCTCTATTGAATCCCCAGTTCTTTAAATCTGAAGTACATATTCCTCTCCATATCTGATCAATTTTCAGCTATTCAAGTATATACTTCCATAATTAACCAGGGCAGATCTCTATTCTAAACCTCTTCTTCAAGATTTCCTTGGCAAGGTGAAAGTTGGTTTTATTCAATATTTCAGTTGGTTTACATCTTATTTACTAATAGTAAAGAAGAGATTCAGAACTGAATTTTTTCAGGATTTTCGTGAGAACCTAGAGAAATTAACATTAAAAAAAAATCATAGAACTAAAAGAGGTTTTCAGAACTTCATAAGTATTTTTGTGTCAAATGTGTCAAAATATTTTTAAGTTCCAAAAGTATTTAGTGCTGGTATTGTTGAATTTAACTCAAGTGAGATCAAACTTCTGCCCTAAGACTCTTAGTTATAAATGGCAAGTCAGCTCTGGGAAGACCCTCAACCCTTTGCTTTTGGTTGGTGTGCAATCAGGGAAAATATTGAATCCTACAAACTATGCTCCCTCAGCCAGTGAGCAGAGATCCTTCCTCCCAGTTACATATATGTGATGGTCTTTATAGGTACTGTATGTAAGGGTTCATTAGTCATTGGAACTAATGAAGCTAACTTTTAGAAAATTTTACAAAATTAAAAATTTTCATCTGTTTGATGATTGGAAGCTTTCTTTTACACTGTTTACAGCTTCTACTCTTCAGCTGAATGGAAACACTAAATCTTAACAGCTCCAGAACAGAAACAAATACTCCATAAATCACTTAAATGCCAAGCTGTTAGATTAGTGTTACTGATGTATTTCTCTGTATTGAGAATTTCCAAATTATGATGTATCAATAGCCAGCTGTCATTTTATTTGTCCCACAATGACTTTTCATATCTTTCAATATGAATGAATTTTAAATAAATACTTATATTTTTGGTATATGATATATAGACACCTTTGTAAGGACCACAGGCTTGTATGTAGGGAAAAATGCTATTTTTATTTATATACTCAGTGCTTATCCTGGTAAGTTCTTAAAAATTTGGCTAAACAATTTTGGGGGAGGGTTGTTGCTTGTGTATATTCCCTCAAAATGTGTCACTTTGTGGATTAAGTGTCAAATCAGTCTGTAGCTTCTTTCATGCAATATGGATATTGAATTCCTTTGTGACATACAAATCATGCTCCTCACATCCTCTAGTATGCCCTTAGCTATATCAAATATTTTCTAGTTCCTAGGTTATACTCTCTGTATGCAAATTCATTTATCCTTTTGAAGTGGTTCCACAAGGATTTTTTCCCCCACCCAGGGACAGAGGTAGTAGATCTTACAACATCTCAGTGTTGGATCTATTAATGCTCATAAAGATGATCTTTGCCTTATTCTCATCATAAAAAAGCTTTATAGTCACCTCTCAGAGATTTTTTTTCAAAAACTACAGTTTTTATGTTTTGGCTGACATAATTTATTTATTTTGCCTATTAATCTGAAAATATTGAAAAGTCACTCAGAATCCTACAATTTATTTTGAATTATGTAAAATAAGAAGTAAATGATCCTCTATGCATCAGTCACCTTCCTCAAATATAACTACTCTTGTTCTTATGTATATTCTTCCTGAATTTTTCTAAATTAACTTTATATAAATAAATACAATACTCATAATGCAACATATTTATATGCAATTTAAGTTTATATATGTCCATCTATATTGTGTGTTTATATACATATACATATAACAGGATGTGTGTATACACACATCACAAAATAAAATTGTGAGATAGATATATGTATATATATATATCTGTTGGCAAATTATTGTTTCTGCTTTAGAGTATGTAATGAACATCTTTATGGTTCAATGCATATACATTTATCTTAGTTTTTTAAAACAATTGTATAGAATTTTGTTGTATTTGAGTATTGTATTTTATTCTACCTGCCCTCTCTTGACATATTCTTATTTCAGTTTTTGTCTTGTTCAATCACTGTAGCAATAAATATACTTATACATATATTTTTAAGCAGTAATGATAATATATCTGTAGGATATATTATTGAAGGTGAATTGCTAGATTTAAGGATATATGCATTTTAATTTTAATAAATACTAATTGGTGTTAGTATATATTTTATAAAGGAGATAATACGCTGTTTCTGGTTGATTTTTACAATTCACATAGAAAAGTATTTCTCTGAAAACCATTTAATCAAAATAGTTAAAGGTGTATTGCTATATAGGTACCCCCCTTTTTATTTGTGTATATCTATAGTACCTAAAATATATATCTGTCTAGCTATTAGTGTATTCGTGCAAAAATTTTAATTATGTCTACCCTAAATCAAACTTAGTCAGCAAAAAAGAGATTGGAGATGGATAGACATAACCTTTAAATGACATAGTAACTGAGTGTTCTAGTTGTCTAGCCATAAAATCTTTGCTCATGAAAAAGTCTAGTAGTGGTTTGATGTTAGCAGAACATCATCAGTCCATTAATGGGCCATTATTTCATTTTTATAACCATCCCTATATATGGACTCAACAATCAGTGACATTTGGTTATATTTGCTGGTTCACAGTGAAAAGAGGAAACAGCCTATCTATGAATTTTAATCACAAAGTACTCTCTCTTGATCTTTTTTATCTTTGAGGCAAAGCTATGTAGCCCAGATCATCCAAATTCATGGCTGTCTTTCATGTAGAGTTGCATTGTATGACTTCAGGGAATGCCATGGAAACTGGTATATTCTCTTTCTAAAAATCCCCACACAACTCTTTAAAATGCTTGGTATGGTGCCAAGGGAGATTTCCTGGCTAAAATTATGAAAAACTGTTCATAGAAAAGTCTGTATAGGTTTACACCCTCCCTATCTTAAGAATTTTCTTGTGCCAGAAGAGAAATGATGCAGAATGTAAGCAATATGTTTCAAGGTCAGATAGCAGACATCCAACCAGAATGATTTTATAATATAACAGTACCCTATGGTTTAAAAGAAAATCATCTAGAAGAAAGATAGTAGAATGCTATTGTTAAAAGATTTTATATATTTTTTTCAGTATTGGTGATAGAGACTTGTGATGTTATATAATTGTGCTGCTTTCTTTTTGACTTTATAATTACTGTGTGATTTTTATAGTGTGTGTGTGCACATAAGATTGCAAATGTGTGTTACGTATATTATATATATTCATATATCATATTTCTGTTTCATTTTTCTTTCATAAAAGAGAAATATATTTATACAGACTTTGTTAGGAATACTGACAGACTATGTAGATGGAAGAGAAGGAAAAGGGAAAGGATCACTAGATGCTAAAATGTCTGTTTACAGACACAGATTTTTATAGTCTCTTAATGCCAGCTAAATTTTACTTACATTTCTGTTCCTTTCCTGTAGTTCTTCACTAACCTTCTTATTCACATGATGTCATAAATGTATAATGTGTCACTGTAATGATTTTGCCAGAATTTCTTCAGAGTGAGATTTCTTTTCTTTTTCTTTATTTTTTTTTCTTTATCAGAATCTGCCCTTGAAGAAGATTCCATGCAAAACCAGTGCACCTTCAGGCTCCTTTTTTGCCCGAGACAATACAGCAAATTTCTTATCCTGGTGCCGAGATTTAGGGGTCGATGAAACATGTCTATTTGAATCGGAAGGTTTGGGTATGTATTGTCTTCAGAATTTTAACTGATAAAATATTTACATTATTGTCTTTCTCAATACAACTATCAAAACTAACTCTTTGTGGGATACCGTTTCACAGATTAATTTTTAAAAATTTGTAGTTTGTTGTAAGCAAGTTTTTGAATGTAAAAAAATACATGTTCTATTACTATTGGTTATCTTGTGGGTAAAGAATAGGAACATAAATAGCACAATTATTTCTAATATAAAATCAAATAAATACAATGTAAAATTGAGAGATATTTGGAAAACATAGGGTTCAATTTTACCACCTGGCTCTAACTTGAACAAGGAAGGTATTAGCTATATATGATCCAGCCATGAGAACACTATTGTCTTTTCACTTGTACAAAGGTATGAAAACATCATTTCCTATATGTCCTCTTTGTTAAAACTTGTTAATTAATTAATTAATCAATTTTTTAGTGAGTTAAAATTCAGTCAAGTAAACATGAAATCGGAGTAATTAAAGCTAATGGAATAAAAGGCAGATACCTTAGTGCCCTGGACTACTTAGATAATTGTGTTTTTTTTTTGTCTTGTTTTCTTTTTATTTTATTTTATTTTATTTTATTTTATTTTATTTTATTTTGTGGTTATTCAATTACAGTTGTCCCATTTTTTCCCCCATTGCTCCCCCCTCCCAGCCCATCCCTTCTCCCAGAATCATATCCCTCCCCGTTGTCCATGTCCATGAGTCATTCATACATGTTCCTTGACTAGACCCTTCCCTTACTTATCCCCCTTCTCTCCCTCTCCCCTACCCCCTACTGACTACTATTCTAGTCTTTGCCTATTTAGTTCGTTTGTCTGTGTTGTTCTTTAGTCTCCTGTATCAGGTGATATCATATGGTATTTTTCTTTCTTTGCCTGGCTTATTTCACTAAGCATAATTTTCTCTAGTTCCATCCATGTTGTCACAAATGGCAGGAGTTCCTTCTTTCTTTCTGCTACATAGTACTCCATTGTGTAAATGTACCACAGTTTTTTGATCCACTCATCTACAGATGGGCACTTAGGCTGTTTCCAGCACTTGGCTATTGTAAACAGGGCTGCTATGAACATAGGGGTGCATAGGTTTTTTTGAATTAGGGTTTTAGGATTTTTCGGGTATAATCCTAGCAGTGGATTGTTTTCTTTTGTGATTGAATTTTGCCAAATCCACTTTCAGACCATAGAATAAGCTTTTGTGTTTTATGTGGACAAAATGTACGGTGTTTGGTGTTTCCCATTATTCATTTAATAGAATTGAGTGAAGAAAGGGACATCTAGAGGGAGGGGAAGCTCTTGTTTTTTCCCCTGGGGCTTTAAAAAGTCAATTCACGAAATCACATAATATCAAATATTAATGTCAAAGTAAGCTGGGCATCCTTCAGGGAGAACAAGTACAGTGGTACATTAGTACTTGTCATTAATTCATTCTGGAACTCGTGATGTACCAAACTACAGTGAGACTGATGTGTCGGCCTCTGTTTCATCACAAGAAAGGGATGCCAAGTGGCAAGCAAGTGATGAGTAATGAAACATTTTTTAAATTGTTATTTTATTACAGTTGTCCCAATTTTTTGCCCTTTGCCCTAACTGGCCAGCCCATCCCCTGCCTTGCTACCACAGTCAATCCCCACCCCGTTGTCCATGGCCATGGGTCATTCATACACGTTCTTTGACTAGTCCCTTCCCCTTCCTTCCTCCTCCCCTGTCTCCTCTGTCCACTGTCAGTCTGTTCTGATGAAAATTTTTTTTTCTCATCAAAATGTGACAAGTATAGGATTTGACAAGTTCTGAACCATACAGGTACCAAGGTCTGACTATATACAGATTGCCTTCCAAACAATCAGCTTCCCTATGCCCCTGGGCTCGCAAAGCAATATTCTTCTGTTAAACCTAGGCAATTGATGATAACAGCTAAAATCTTGGTAATCATCAAGTTTCTGAGACTTATCTCAGCAGAGAAGAAAAATATATGACAATTTAGACTAGGAGAACTTTTTATACCTGAAAGAAAAAATAAACCAGAATAATTGCATAATAGCGTACTGTGTTGAACAGTGTGCTTGCTCCTTAAATGTTAATTATATGAACGGGCTTTGACTATTCTTACCATTTCCTTACATTAAAGTAAAACAAATTTGGTGGAAGATGTGTATGTATATACCTCTTTTTAAGTCCAGTGTTAATTTTACAGATAGATTTTAACTTTTAGGATAACAGGAAACTGTGAATACAGGATTATAAGTAGGGAGTGTGAAAAAATATTCTTGAAAGATCTAGTATATATTCATTTATATATGTAGCTATATAATCAAATTTTAGGAGTCACTGTTTCATGTGTGGAAAAATAACATTTGGATTTAAAATTCAGGAGTTGCCACTCCTTTACCCTAAAACTGCCACATGGGAAAACTGCTACATTGTTTATTAATTTGTTCATTGTACAGATTTTTATTAAAGAAGCATTTTTTAGTGACTATGGGCCAAGTAGATTATAACCATGAATGTAAATGTGATCTTGTCTCAATTCTTTCACTGTCCATGAGCTCTTTTGTTACTTGAACTAATAAAACTTTTAGTTGGAGTCAAAGAAGAGTCAATCTAGTAGTAAATTTTCTGTGGCATAAATATCACCAAGGTCCTAATGAGAATTAAATGCATATTATTTGCCTTAATGGCTTTTTAAAGTCCCATTCAGACAATAAGTAATGCAATTTATCTTAAAACAATAGAGTCTAAAGCAATGTATGTAATAATGGTTCTGATATATAAATACGTATTCTGCACCATATAAAATTATGTCAAGAAGAATTTTGAGATGGCCTAGTTCTTCATCCTGTTTGGAAAAAAAAGGTTTTTAAAAAGAAAGTCATGAGAATTTAAATATAATAAATATTTAGTATTTTGTTAAAATATCTTTGATTTTGGTTATCTTCTATATTATCACTTAGCTTATACATTGCAATTAAAATGCATTTACATATCCATGAACGTATAAGACCACATTTTCAAGGCTATACGAATTTAAATAAAATTTTTAATCTTCTAAGTACCAAATTAAAGCACATATGCATTCTAGTTTGCTGCTTAATAAAAAGATAAATTTGGAATTTCTGCTTCTCAGGATAGGACATGAGATGATGTATAATAATAGGCCCTGGGGAGCTGGAAGAAGGGAGCCAATATTATAACATTGACTTTAGGATTATTCAGAGAAAGGAAACAGCTGTGCCCATAGATGTTAATGATAATCAAGAGGAAGGACAATGAGAAATTCCATGTTCCCAGTGGAGCCCTTTCTCCTTGGATTTTTCTTATTATTCACTGTAGGTGAGGAAGTGATTGAGCTGCTGCTGCTGGCCTTGGACTCTGTACTTGCAGAATTGACTTTCTTGCAACAATAACGCTGTGTACTCTGCTTGATGTCTTTCACACCTCACTTTTGAAAGGGAATTTAGGGCAAGGTTTTTTTTCCCCTTTTTTCTACCTCAAGATTTCATTTCAGTAGCACACAAGATGAAGAGCATCCTTTGTGTCCTAGTGTTTTGAATAGCAAATAAAATGAAAAGATGCCCTGATGAAGGGGGAAAATCTGTTTGAATGAATGATAAAGTAGATCACTGTACTGAGTGTGTATCAAGAGCCTTCTGTCTTTAGCTGTTCAAAGGTCTTTGCCTGCATAAAGCATCCTTATCTTTGTGGCAACTGATATGCTACCCTGGGTTGCAGTGCTTTTTGTATGATTATTTGTAAGAGGATCTTGATTCACAACTCACTCAATCTGTTCTATTTCCACAACAGTTAATGACAAGAAATCTCAGTGGGAGGGGAAGGTATGCCAGGGATGAACTCGGGAGTATGCACAGCAGCTTACTCCATATGCTTCTCTCATGCCTCTTGGCTTTTGGTTCTTGGCTGATAACTTTCTATGCCATGTAACACAATCACATACAGAGTATAACTTGCACTTTATCTTCTATGGCATTCTTGATCATTTTCCTTCTGTGTAATGTCAGTTTTTAGGTCATATGTTCACTACTATACTGAAGTATTTCCAAAATGAGCCAAAAGAAAAATGTACAAAGGTCATAAACAGCCTATTCGTAAAATATTTACAAAATCCAATAAAGATATAAAAGTGTTAGACACATTAGTAATAAGTAAATGTAATTAAAAACTAGCAAAATTAAGAAAAATTGTATGTGTAGTGTTGATTAGGAAAATAGGATATTCTATACATTATTGAAGAAAATTGGAAATTGTATGTCTCCTTTGAAGGGTAATTTAACATTATATATCGGACGCTTTAGAAGTGTTTATACCCTCTTATCAAGTTTTTCTACTTCTAAAAGTTTATCCAAAGGAAATAAGTAGAGATAGGCAACAGAATGTCCACTGAAACATTTTCATAATAGTGAAAAGTACGAAAATGAACTGAATCTATGACATTTGGTGATACCTAAAACGAATTACAGTCATCCAGAGATACCAACAAAAGATAATATCCTTGAGACTTTAAGGATATGGGAGACTTACAATATACTCTGAAACATGATGTCACACATTTATATCTAGTAAATAACAAGAAAATATGTTTAGAATTTGAAAGAAAAACAGTAGCTGGGTTATAAATAATATCATCTTCTTCAGTTATCTGCTAACAAAATCTAGACAGTAAACAGGTATGGCATATAATCTGAAACATGAACAATTAATTTTGTTAAGATATAGTTTGAACCAATTTGCATAGAAAACCATTTGTGGACATAAATATTTGTATATCAGTGTATTATAAGGGCTGTTTTGCATTATTAGAGGTTAAACAGACATTTCAAGTGTTTATAGAATTTTATACTGCTATGAAAACAGATGACATAAATCTCTGTACGTTTGTTCTGTGGAGCATACCTTAATTTTAAGATTTTACATGTAATGCTAGCCTACAACCAACCCCAGTTGCTCAAACCATGTTGACATATAAGTGACTGGAGGAGATTTTATTTTTCAAGTCTCTGATGTATGAATAATGGGTTTCATTGGATTTCTTGAACTATTTAGAATTATGCTTTTGATTAAAAAAGAGGAACATGAATGCTTTCTTGAATTTAAAAGCATATAGTCTATCAGTCAAAAAATAATATATTCCCCCAACAATTATTTTTAAAAAAGTGAATTTTACTTTTAATTGTAAAGAAAAAGAGTGTTTAGAAGGCTCTAGGTGTGAAAGCATTTTCTGTTTTCAGTTTGGCAGAGGTGTAAAAGTTCTTAAACTGTATTTATCATTATTCTTCCTAACAGTAAAGGTAATAATTTTTCAAAGATTAAGTAGTTCATCTGCCGTTCCTAAAGTAATGCTAAATATTTTTATGTGGCTCATTTTTATTATTAAATTAATTACAGAAATGTATGATTTATTATCAATCTTAATAAGTTTTAAGTCCTAAAATTGATGCTTTTATATGAATTTTTCCTAATATATTTTAAGTAATAAACTAAAATTAGTCATATTCTGATGTGAGAAATTTGTTTTGTAATTTACTTTAGCACACAAATTAGAAATTGTCATGTTAGTTTAATTTCTTTCCCCAGAGACTTGTTTATTTTGCATTATTTGTATGCATTCTGGTGAGCTGGGAGATGGGGGTGAGGGGAGGGAGGGAGGAAGTTATTTAAAAATGCAGTTTTTGATTTCTGTAATTGTGTCAATATCATTATGTTATTGGATGATTATAGGATTTGGAGGCCAGTGACTATTCTTCATCTATTTCTCTGAGAAAGAATCTACTCAGCAAGAAAAGGGTTTGCTATCTGCTGTGCAAGCATGCAAATGTGTGTGATTTGCTTTTTATTTTTATTTCTTGCTGTGTTTATGTTTGCTGTGTGGTGCTGTCTTCTGCATGACTCTGATGTGCAGTTTTACAAAGTCCTTTGTCCTGTTGAGCATTGGTCAAGTACTCATCTACCTGCAGTAATAGTGTGATGTTGCTGCACAAGAATAAAAATGATTGTGTATGGATTTTTACACACTGTTTTCCACTTTATACTTTCATGTCACCTGTTGCATCAGAAAAAGAATCTATGCCTGCCTTCCAGTGTTTGATGAATCATCTTTTGTTGTTATTGTCCATATTGAGGACTATAAGAGTATTTCTGCAGAAAAAGCTATGCTACTTTTATTCGTATTAATGTGAGCTAACAATTTCAGGGTGCCTGTTCAACTCTGGATTATTTATATTCACTCTATTTCTTTCCCAAGAACAACTTATTTTAGACTTTTGGTTTTTGACACCTGTTTTTATAAAATACTGTATTAGCGTCTCAATCCACTTTCTACTTTTTAATTCAAAAACTCAAGTTTAGCCACTTGCCTTATGCCAGGATTAAAAAAAAACAACAAAACAAAACAAAACAAAACAAAACAAAAAAACATAAGTATAGTATGGAATCTGACTGAGGAAAAAGTGTCTTCTTGAAATCATAGATGTACCAGGACTTGGAGTCAGGGTCAAATTAGGAAAGTAGACAGCTTTTCTAAGAAAAGTTATATGCTCAATAATGAGAGCTAAACAGTGTACATGTGCTACCTTTTTTATTCTCCCCAGAACCATCATTTATAAGTTAGAATGCTGAGACCTAGAAAAATAAATAACTTACCCCATGTTACACAGCTTCTCAATGGCCCAGCTAAGATTTTAATTCAGCACCATTTACCTCTACAGATAATGCCCCTGTGTTACAAAACATTATGCTTTGAATTATTATTAGAAGTTCATATGATTATTTCACATAAAAGGAAGTATAAAATATAAACCAAATTAGAGGAGACGCATGCGTCTTACTGCTCTTCTGAACGATAGTGACTTGACCCATTCAATTAGCATAAGGTCTGAGTTCTGGAGGAAAAAGGAGCACTACCGATGCTGAGACATTTTCAGTTTGCAAGGCAATTAGCTACATTTTATTCTATACATCTTCCATTCCGCTCGGCAGCCGTCCGTCTCGAGAGACGATGGTGTAGCTTCTTAAGAGTCTATCTGCACCGCCGAGAATGGCTGTGCAGTCCGACTCGGGAGTGACACGGTATCTGTCTCCTCCCGTGTTGAATCGACATCTTGCGATGACGCTGGAGTGTCCTCTTCAGTGAAGCTGAAGCTACAGAGCCTGGGCAGGGTGATATGGAGGGTCTGCTGTTGCCCATGCAGCAGACCCCCCCCTCTCTTCGCAGCTGAAGGGTCCAAGGGAAAGACGGAGTCAATACAGCTTGGCTTCAGGTGCGCCGCAGGAGTTGCCGGTGTTGACTACAACGTCAAACCGCCTTAGGGACTCCGGCTCCGGATTTTCTGTCGGGGTTTACTCCCTTAGCCTTTCCCCTGAAGAGGTATGCCGCAAGGCAGCGGAGGTTTTTTGGAGTCAGAGTTTTCCTTCTCTGATGTGCCCTGACTGGAAGATCGAACCAGCGACACTTAGCTCGCAGGCTGACGCTCAATCCACTGAGCCAAACCAGCCAGGGTTAACATCTTCCATTATTGATGAGATTATGAATGAACTCTACACTGTATGTGATTTGTATGAATGTTATTCTGTTTTCAATGTGAATAGTTATTTGGAGAAATTCGGATACACACATCCTTGACATTAAGGAGCTTGCATGATTCTTTCTTGTGGGCCTTTTCTTCTGCTCTTCAGCCCCTCTCAGGTCAGGTTTGAAGGCCAGGAAACTGCTCTGCCTTGTCTAATTGCCTCCTACCTAAAAACTTCAAAGGTTTCAGTATCATTTTACTGAGAGTCACATGATGGCTGAGAGCATTTTGTTACTATCCCTTCACTTTCGAGGGTGGCACCTCTTGTACCTTATAGATCCAGGCAGGAGAGATATGCCTATAACACCCATTAAAAGCTAATTGAATTCATGAATTATTTTCCCTTTATTCATCATCATCACCTCACTTACCGTAAACATCTGTAGAGCCTATTTCATATTTCAAAACACTTCTAAATAGTTTTAACAGAATAAAGGGGTGGGGAAAAGTAGGTTTACAGTGGTTTCTTCGGAAAAATTGAGAATACAAGAATAAACTGTTTCATGTACTCACAACTGTAAACCTACTTTTGCCCACTCCATAGACACAGGAATTATAACTGGCATTTATCAAATAATCATAGTATTGTTTAATACAGTGCTTCTTAAACTTTAAAGAGCATACGCAGCACCTGGAGAGCTTGTTTAAATGTAGATTCTGATCAGTACATCCAGGTTGGGACCCAATAATTTGTGTTTATGTCTAGCTCCCAGCTGGTGCAAAGACTTTTGGTTTGTGGACCACACTTCAGAAGCAAGGGAGTAACATTTATTGAGTGCTGACTGTATTCCAAGTGCTCTTAACCACAAAATTCCCTGAAAAGGAAGGCAAGATACCTGTTTGAGAGATGAGAAAATTATACAGCCTGAATTACACACACCTCTGAATTACACACACTCTACTATTCCACTCTTACTAAATAGTAGAAAATGTTCTCTAGTCTGGGAAGGTGAGTAGCCATTATTTATGACATTTTCACAATTCAACAATATTCAGCCAAAAATATAATTCTTCTGTTTTCTTCCTAAATCTTAAAATGTTTCCTTCAAGGCCAAGATGAGTGTGGTAGTAATAATGTATAGATACTAAAATGGACAAAATAATTTTTCATGCTTTCATTTCTTTGCTCATCTGTTAAAACAATATATTTTGCTAAACTCTGCATTTATGGTTCAATACATTTTCTCCTTGCAGATTCTGTGACATTGAAACTCTACCCTTTGCTTTAGTGGAAGGCCTCATTTGCTATTCCTGGAGCTAGCAGCATTCTGTTTGACATTTGATGCCCATGAGATTTTTATAGAATCTAGGTTATAAGATTGAGTCTCTTGCCACATATTTTTGAATAGTGATCTGTGTTACCTCTCCCAGAGGTGTTCTGCATTATACTTTCCTTTGAAATGGTTTTGATTATTTAAAAAGAAGCCTCCAGTGATAAAAACCTTTTGCAGAATAATCACCCTTGGTTATAGAGCTTTTTATTTGTTTTAAAGAGAATTTGTTCAGAGGACAGAAAGCAGTAGTGATCCCCTTTACTTCACTTAACTCAAAGTGAAAGACCATATTGATGTTACAATAATAAAGTGAAAAATGTTTCCTACTCTAAACTTCAGTGAAAATAGGAGATTCTTTATATTTTTGAAAAGACAAATCAGTAAATGTGTTAAAATTAGTAGACTATCATTTAAAACAAAGGCTTTAGATCAAATGCAATATATTAAAAGTTGCCTTTCTAATCATTCTGACAAAGACATGCATTTTGTTACTTAATCTTCTAAAATCTACAATACATAGTCCATTTGGATAATTTATTGAAAATAGACTTATCTAAATTATTTTATTCTCAGAGACAGAGGAAAATTAATAGTAAGATATTTGGTGTTTCACAAAATGAGATGTCCTAATGTAATTGCTACTTAAACTTTACTCATAGCACAATATTATAATAGCTATAGGATATTTGTTTTATATCTATCTATATAAACTGGCCAAATTATTTAACTTGAAATTTGATTAAGTTAAGAACTTATTTTCTCTTATATAATATAAATAATAAAATATTCAAATACAATAGGACCACTCTGAAGTATACAAATCTACCAATAGTAATTTTTTTTCCAAAGTTTCTTCCATTTCTTAGTATAGTGACTAACACATGATAGGTATACAAAAAAACGCATATAGGAAAAAAAGTGAATTAATTTTGACTAAGTCAAATGAAGATAATCTTCAAGTAAATGATTTATAACAGTGAATATAATAATAATAATAAAGGAAACTAAACTTGGACAAATCTTTTCTATGTGCCAATAATAACGATAAATATTATTTTGTGTAATTTCATAAAAGTATTATGTGCTACACAGTATTGTTTTCCCTCAGAAAACGGACTTTATAGAATGACATTCCCAAGTAGCATGACTAGTAAGTGTCCCACAGCCACTACATGCTTCCATCTATTAACTTGAGAGTTTGCCTTGGTCACCTCTTAAATTTAGTTTTATAAAGATAAGGTAACAGTGTTTGTTTATACAATTAAGTAAACATGTACATAATTTATATCTTGATTTTTCTAAAAATGTTTGGTAAGATTTTGCTTTTTATTCTATTCATTGTCACAATCACTATCATCATCATTTTTATCATCCTCGATATCATAAAATATCATACTTAGTGTATAATTACTCTGTTCTAGGCAGTGTGCTGTTATTGCACCTCTACAGATTTATCTTATTTATTGTAGTCCTCAAACATTGATTTTTTTTGCAGGGGGTGTTGTTCTTATGTGCTAGGCATAAGGCTGTCCACCTCCAACGCTCAGGCTCGGTGGGAAACTCCCTGCCAAGCAGAGGTTTCAGGATCACGACTGAGAGAATAAATATGTCCAGGACACTGTATTTTCTCTGGAGAGATGGGAAGTGACAAATCTCTCTAGAGGAGAAGTGCTGTGGCAAATCTCTCTAGTGGAAAAGAGCGTAGAATGCTTTCTCCCGGTCCCTTTTATTGAGGAGGGGATTTGGGATATACAAGATCAAGACTTATGAATCATCAATAAACTTTAAACGCTTGGGTTACAGTTGACAGTTACTGATTACAGATATAAACGTAAAGAACACAGTGACCTCTCTGTGTCAGAGTCTGTTAAACATCCCGGCGCCATACTGACATCAGGTACAAGGCTTCATACATTTTTAGCTACACACTGTTTATAGTTAACTAAGAGTTAAGAAAAGCAGAACAAGCTCTAAAGAATAATATGCATTCTTCAAATCCAATTCCCATGGAAACCTCCTGAGTGGCCTTCGAGTCATGTCTGCCGCTAACCTTCCCAATGTTCTGATTGCGTCTCACAGGCCTAGGGGCCTAGCTCACGGCTCGGGCTACAGTTCTTGAAACCACATAGGATGGTCCCCTACACAGGTGTATATGCCTAATATTTAAAATGTCATTAACATGTGAGACAATATTACAGGCGTGTTTGAAGCAATTTTATTGCTTTATAAAAGATAGTATTTCCAAAAATACTGGAAAGTAAAACCTTATCTTTCTGTTAGCATTTTCCTAGGGAATGATGCTGAAGAATAGGTTCATTAGTTTTAAATTTTATAGACTGGTTCTGTTAAGGATTTAAAGGAAGATTCGTGCAATTACTCTTCAGTTTGCCAAGTTAAATTTCTAATTCATCCATGCCAGATTTGATATTTGAGTTTGGGCATATGAAAGCTGTTTTAAATTAATTGTTTGTTTTTTTTTTTTTTTAATTTAGGAAACAAAGAAGTACACAATAGTGATGCATCCTACATATCACATTGTTTTTCTTACATTACCCACATTATTGTTTTCTTCAGAATGATTTTTATTTTCCATAAAATGTATCTGTTTACTTGCAATGCTTATATAGTCCTCAGAATATGTACAACAAAATGGCTAAGGAATCATTACTTTTTATATTGGGTTATTGACTGCGCATTGACTGAATTTGGTTGGTTTATGAAACTTTTTAATATTTTGACACTGTTTTCATCAAGAAATGCATGAGATTGTATCCAAAGCTCCTGTGCTTTAACCACTTGCTTCACACAGCTTTCTTTCACTGAAGATGAGGGTGTTAGGCAGGACCTTAAAACTCTTCTCCACAGGGTCTATGTATTCTTTTTCTCATTCAAAACTCTTGTTATTTGGTACTGTGGACAGAATTTACAAAAAAAAAAAAAAGTTCAAATCAAAAGAAATTAATTAGACAGGAAGATTTATTTTCATTTGTTTGCTTCTGTTTTGTGTTGTTTGCTATTGTTCTCCGTTTGTAATTGATGCCTATGTGATATGACAGTCCATGAGTTACACTGTGCTGAAGTTGATTTAATACAGCAAAAGGTGTGAAGTTTATATCATCCTAGCCAGAGACAACTACTGGTGCATTTGACATTGGAGGTATTAAATAACTTTATTTTAAGCCCTTTTAATTAAAAATAATATCAGACTTTCCCAATTAGAATTTTATAACAATTTACTAAGGGTCAGCTGAAACTAAAATTTATATTACCATGATTGAAAGTATTCTATAATTCAGAAATTCTACAATGAATTCTGCTTTAATAAACATTGCTGATGGTATTAAAATGTATTTAGAAATTTTTGAAGGTGACATTTTATGATAATGTAAAACCCCTCATCTATTTAAACTTAAGTGAAATCACAGAATTAAAATCCAAGTTGGAGTATTTTTCTAATCACCACACACTCCCTCCAAATTCCATTCTGGTGACCATGGACCAAATATTGCCAATATCTTATTCTGTGTAAAGAAGAAATTAGATGTTTAAATAAGAGGAATGGAATAATGCTGGGGTATTGAATTATAAAATTCTGTGTTTAAGAATTAAAGCACTGTTGCAATTCTTCTTGAAGTTTATCAATAAGCTAATATATTTTTAATCAGGATATTAACTGTGTCTATGTAAAGGCCACTCTCAATGCAATATTTTTTTTCTAATATCTATTATCTTTATTAGGTATTATATAAAATAACATTTAAAATTTCTCTAATCATTGTTTAAAAAGAAATATAAGTAGTACATACTTCTCTGGTAGGCTCAACAAATACAAGTATGATTTGTTAACATTACTGAATGTGTCCAAAGCAATTGGTAAAGATTTATTAAGTAATCATATTATATTCAAATAAAATGTTAATGTACATAATAGTCTTCTAATTTTCACCTTTTATGAGCAAAGCTGGCTGATGGTATATATTGCTATATATTTATAAAATCCAGTCAGTGTTTCTTTCTAAATTATCACTTAACTAGATTTCATTAAGAGAGGACATTAAATTTCAGGGTATCACTTGATATCTTTGCTTAAGAGATAACAAAGAACTGTGGTTTGTAATTTTTATTCTTATTCATTACATTATTTCTGCTAAAATCACTAGTGAAAGTAAACCCAGGATTTTAAAAAGGTCTGTCTTTATTCCATAGTCTTCTGTGTGCCGTATGTTTTAAAATACCTATAAGGTATTTATGTCATGATTATAGCCACATATGTTTCCAATATTGACTTACTAAAATTAACTAATTAAATAATATAATTTTAGGGTGAGATTTATGCAGGTTGAGATTTCCTGAGACTAATGGCTTTGGGGAAGAGAATTAGACAACGAGTTTTAAAAACTACTTGGAGACTTTAGTAAAGTTAAGTCTTCTGTGTGGTAGGCTGTTTTTTGTGAATATTAGAATGAGGATTATTTTCCTGGGAGCAGGAGGGATGCAGGGGTCAATGGCAAGCCTGTTCACCACTGAGCTGCTGTACAATCCCTTCTATTGTAAATGTGTCCACCTCTGTCTTGTCTTTCAGTCCTCCACAAGCAACCCAGAGAAGTGTGTCTCTGTTTGCTAGAGCTGGGCCGGATTGCAGCCAGGTAGGTCAGACCACTGCTACTATGTTAAGACATGAACCCTCTCAGCATCCAAGCAAGTGAGAAGCTTGATGGCTTTTTGTAGTTGGTGTGAACCTGCCGAGGAAGCTATTCCTTCAAATATGATCAGTAGCAGCATCTCAAGAGCAGCCATTCAAACTAAAAGCATGCCACCGATATTCTTTACATCACGATCCTGTTGTCAAAGCCACGCTTTCTTGGGGGGTGGCGGAGAATCCTGTACATAAAGTTTTATGTGAGAATTGTTCTTTCATTTTTGGAAAGTCTATTCCCATTACTTTCCTTCTTTAATCCTTCATCCCATATCTCCCTCTTTACTTTTTATTAATAATGTTTGGCCTCCTCTTTTGTTCATTTTTCCTCATTTCCCCCCATTCGACATCTCATCTCTCAGCTTTTTTAGTTTCTAATTTTGAATGGGGGAATAGTTTTTAAATTATTCTCCATATTTTGATTAGAGAAAGACATAGAATATTAGAATTCTTATATAGAGACATCTTTGGGATCAGGCTTCCTGCAAAAAAATAAATGAACAAGAAGCAATTGTGGAAATTGTAATTGTATTTAAATAAGCAGAGGAAGGAATTTTATTAGCTAAGCTGACTTTATGTCATGTGTTCTTGCAAACCATCAAGCAGGGCTTCTGGTAGTTCTATGAAGCCAAAAAAAGTAGAAATGACATTTTAAATCATCGAAGAAGTCTTAATGCAAAATAAAACCAGAATAAATTAAAAAATGTTTTCTCATCCAGATCTGGCTATACTTTTACAGTTGAAATCAGATTAACCACTAAGATCAAATGAGAGCTAGCTCTGGGTGTAAATTCACAAAGAGAAATTTATAAAGAAAATCAAGGAAAAGAAAATACAGGTGTGCACATTAGCAAATTATAGCAACTGGTGGAAACCATTCTGCCAATAAAGAGACCTTTATTTGATCTAGTAAAAAATTACCCTGTAATCAGAAGAAGTAACCCCATCATAGTCAACATTATTTTATCAAGTTGTATACCAGGAATGCATTTTACTTTACCACAATAATTGGGTGAGAGATAGATTTCTTTAGTTAAATTTTTGTTTTCAAATTAAATATGACTGGTGTTCCACTCCACAAGTAATGAACGAATCAACTGGAGACATTTGGAGGTTTCTCTGTGCTCTCCCACAGCATTCCCAGATACTGTGTGAAGGCCTTTGGGGAGAGTTTCACTCAGGTATTGACTACTCAGGCATAGTTCGAGCTTGTTGAGTCTGCCTGTTACTTAGAACTCCTTTCCCTTTCTGTGTTGCCTCCTTCTTGGGTTCTGTGAGGGAGCAAGACAAAGGTACCTGTTGCCTCTAGAACTCCGCAAAGCCACCCTTCTGCCAGTCTTGGGGCTTCTGGCCTACAGGACAAATAGCTTCAGTCAGTGGAATAAGAAGGACTCAGAAGATATCTCCTAAAAGGGGGGAAGTTAAAAATATGGGGGGGGGCACAAACAATAAAAATATAAATAAACGACTTGCTGCCACTGGAATGCTAGAGTAAGAGAAACATGGTGATCTAGAGTTCCCACGTACCAGGTTAGGCAGAAGACTTTTAGTTTAGTTGCTTGTTTTGATTATACTGTCCGAATGTTCTAAAGTGCCAGATTATATATTGTTGCCTTCATATTTTAACTAGATGAATCTAAAGAGCATCATGAATCATAAAGTTGTCATAGAGAGGTAAAGAGAAGGAATTGCATTATCCACAAAATTAGTTGGGAATTGTCATTTTCATTTGTATAATTTATATTATTTGCCTGTTTTCTGGATTTATTTTATTTTTTGTAATTATACTTTTTTTTTTCCTGAACATTTTGATTGGAAATCCTGCTTAACTGAATATTTTAACTATGATCAAGTCATAAAAGGAGAGGACATACTACCCGATGACAAAATCCCTTTAGGAATCACATTTCCTCCAATTCTGTATCTGGCATAAATTGCCCCTTATTATAGTATATAAAGCAAATCAAAATCTTGGTTAATGAAAGGGAATCATAAATATTTGGTCAATTTCAAGGTGAAGCATCATATGAAGAGTTTTACATTTTGTTTTTTCCCCAAAATATTTTAAAATTGAGATTCTGGGTTGCTCCTTAAAAGAAGACAACAACACTGTATTGAGATATAATTGACCTCTCCAAAGATGTTTGTATTTAATGCATACAACTTGATGAGTTTGGAGATAAGTATACACCTGTGAAAACATTATCACAATCTATGCCATACACATATTTATCACCTCCAAAAGTTCCCTCCTGCCACCTATTATGATGATTACTCTTTTATTATTTGTGATAAGAAGGGGTCACTCCATATCCTTCTATGTTTAAGATCATGCAAGCTGACAAAAGCAGTATTTATTCATGTTACAAAGAAAATATTACTAATTCCATAAACAAGTTATCTAAGGAGTAAGATAACCCTTATATTGCAATACTCAATTTGTAAGTTTTGCTTTTCGTTTTCTTCACCTCCTTGAGTGGTGTGAAGTATTTATTCCACACTTACATTGAGAAAGAGAAAATATGCAAAGAGATTATTTGGGGTGTTACTTGTGCTGTATGCAGCACAAGGTTAAACAGTTGACTATGAATTGGATAGATTGAACATTTAAGTACCAGTGTCTATTGAAGTTTCTCTCTGTACACATTTGAAGATTTGTTTCTATAGACATTCAATTGTGCTTTATAAATGGCAAACCAATAAACCCAAATCTCACGACCTCAGCCCTCTGTTGAAGCATATGAGTTCAAGGGGATAAAACGAAAAACTCATCCCCTAATCTCATTTTACTCCTACATTTTTTTTTTTATATACAATAAACTTATGTCTAGATCCTGATTTTGTGCTTCCTCCTCCCCCTATTCATCCATGGAGGATTACATAAATTATTAAGACAGTTTTAGCCAACACTAAAAGTGATTTTGGGAGAGCTCTGAAGAATCACAACATGCATTTGTACGCAAAGCAGATGTGTTTTGAGCATAACAGTGTTCCCAGTACAATCTTGTGAGTTTTTATTTTATCGCTGGTAGGTGATTTTTTTTTGTATTTGATGCTAAACATTTCCTTCTCATATTACATAAATGTCATCTTAAAAGCATCAACATCACTTTGGATATGATTAGTACAATAATTCTGATTCTCTGCCCTATTCTCCTGCATGGGAACAAGCAGTGAAGCTCCTTTGAGAGCCTTGGGCTTCTCCAAGTTCTGAGAGGGGTGAATGAGACCACTTATTTTTGTTCTCATGGGTTAAACTTACTTTTATTTTCAACTAAATAGAGCTATCATCACTGGAGAGTGACATCCCTCCATTAATATTTCAGGAATGATATCAGTTTCTGGGTGTAAAATAATGCATGCTTGCCTTCTGAAAAGTGAAACACTCAGCAAAGGCAGGTCAATAAACCTCAACAATCTTTTTAATGACAGGGCTTTGATATTTGTTTCTAAATAAAAATTACGATGAATTCAACTTTTTTACAGGTTACAGAATTAAGATTACCTTTATAATAAAAGTAAAACACTTGATGTTTTGATTTGTAGGCATAATCAATAATCAACCTCATAGTGGTGCTTTTTATATTTTCATTTCTGAGAACTTCCTTAATTTTGAACAAAATTCATGACCATTCAAAAGATATATACTTTACAAATAATTTTGTTGGTCTCCTATTTTAATCCATGGCCCAGTAAAATGTTGCTTAAAGGAAAATATTTATGTACAAGGCTTATTAATTAATTCATCTTAGTTAAAACACTTGACTCTGACTACTGAGAATATCATATGTTTTCACATGGGTGAACTTTTCTTCCAAATCTAAATCTATCTCCTTGCAAGAATGTGTAACCTATCTTTTACATGCATTAAAAAGGAAGAGTTTCTAAAATTTGTTACTCTAGTTCTAGTAAAATCAGCCCCCAATGTCTTTTGTTAGAAAACCATAGTTTCCTAAATAATTTGAGTAAATTTTCTCATTTGGCACTTGGTTTGGGGCTCAATTATTTCACCTAGAACAATCTCAAAAGTGTGTCACATACCAGAAAAATGAAAAGTCCATTTCTAGAATCACATCATAAAGTCATTAACCATAAGACCCCCTTCCCTAGTACTTTGTAATATTTATTTAATGAGACAAAGAATATATATTGCCCTTTCAGTGTTCATTCTACTTTCTTATCACTGGGATATACACAGATATGAGGATTTCATTTTTGTGGGTTCAAGCTTCTTACTTCAAGCACTTATTCAGTTTGAGAGCTACAGCAGACCCCTCTCCCCTCAAACTCTGAAATCTTGTAGTTGGAAAGAAAGGGAACCCAGTATAAATTTGTGAAAACCTCAGAGACAGAACAGAAATGTGAAGTGGTATAGAGTTAATCATAGAAACCATAATGAAGCAGCCTTTTGGGTAGCAGAACTAAAAGGCCTATTTGGTGACTAAGTTGGCTTGCAGGTGTGGGCCCCCAACCCAGGGGAATTTCATGATTTACAGCCTGTTGACATCTCCAGACAGACAGGAAGCCAACGAATAGTATTTAAGTGTGCATTTCTGGACTGGCTGACTGTACCTTAGGCAGCCTGAAGTATTCAAAAGCCAATATAAGCAGAGATTTGGAGCTTAGTGTTGATTTTCTGTGTTCAGTGGCATAGTTAATTTTCAGCATTCCCAGATAAAGAAAAATATTCAGGACAAAATTCCATGTGTGACTGTGTCACCAACTTCATCCAAACTTAATTTGCTTTGTATCAGACATTGAGTGAAACCTAATGTCACTCTAATATTTATTTCACTTTGTAAAGAAAAGGGGGAAAAAAGAAAAAAATTATGTAACCTGTTTCTGAAAGGTGGCGTGAATCCACCTACAATTACAAATGAAATCATATTTTCCAATTGACCTGCTTTATACCTTCAGATATAATGTTTGCACTTAGGATTGACATTTAATTGGCTGTGGCTTCTAGTGTTTTAAATTCCTCTACTTTCACTGCCCAGTTTATGTTATTCTCTTAAGAACGTTAAACATAAAATTTTGTACCTTGATAGAATTAAGAATTCAGAAGTCTAGGGAAATTAAGAAAGAGTTGCCTGCTCTAGTTCATCCAGTGAGTCAGTAGCAACGCTGACTTTATAACGTGGTCTGCTGCATTCTAGTGCTGAGTTATTTCTGCTATTCCACAGCTCTAAGAAAATTGACTTAAAGAAAGCCTATTGTAAGTTTATTTTTTTGTAAAGGATACAAACAATTGTAATATAAATAATTGTAATAATATTACTCTAAATCTTAAATTTGACGCTGTTATGTTACTTAGTTTGGTGGTATAATATACTTTAAAAGTAAAAACGTTGACAAAAGTGCCTTAGTGCTGCAGTTGTCTGGTTGTGCAACATTTGAAAGGTCAGTTAACAGTGGTCTAAGAGGTTGTGACGTGTCAGAGGTCGTGATGGGAGTGCAATGGATACCATTTTAATTCCTTCTAACAATATTCAAATATAAGAATTAGATTTTCCATTTCCCACTGAAATAAAACTGGGGCTCAGGAATAATGTGGAGGTGCCCTAGCATGCCAGATACATGCAGGTGTTCAATAGCGGTGGCTTTTCTAATGTTCTTCCTCCGCCCTCCCTTCGCTGCTTCATCAGACCTCTTGTGCAGGCCATTTTTATCTCTACTTTCCTGATGGAAAGCAGGCTCCTTGAGTTTAATTGATTTGCTAAATTTAAAGAATAGGTTAATGGCGCAGTTAGCTCACGTCTTCCTCATGGAAGAATGATGCACACATCTCCATGCAAATGTTGTTGGTACTTGTCAATATTGAGTAATGAAATGGTAGGCTGAGTTCAATGTAATTACTAAGTACTAGAAAGTTAAAAAAAAAGGTATTTTAGTTTTGGATAGGGTTTATGGTCATCCAGAACATTTTTTTTTTTTTTTGGTAAAGCATTTATATAATATTGACATGTTTTTATTAAAGTGATATATATTTAAAAATCTCAAACAGTGAAACCAAATACATATTTGGACCCCCAAGTTATTGTTTAATGAGAACATAGGAAATTTTCCCATTTAAACAGTAGTAAGTACCTACTATGTTCTAGGATCTGTGCTAGCTGCCGGGGATGCTGCAAATCTGACAGTGGTCTCAACTGTTGGAGAATTTGCAGGCTAGCACGTTTCAACTCATGTCCCATTATACGGCTAAATGTATAAAAGGTTAAAAAACAATATGATCAATGTTGTCTCAGTCTTTTAGCCAGTGGTTTTTGTCAATAAAAATTACTCCATTCAGTAGAGGTATTTCTCAAAACATCAATTGTTCAGTTAAGTTGTTCCAGCTTAAACTTTTTTGTACTGAATTCCAGTATGTTTTCCAACACTCAAAGGGCACCTGACACATAACACCTGTCCTTACCATCTGAATCCTGAAAAAAAATTAGAAATGCGTAGTAGATGAAACATCAAATACCATCTTTGTTATGAATAAAGTTCATGTTGACGGGCATGCTTATTGTCTTTAATGGAACTGCAGGATTAGGCCCATTAACCACCTAGTTACAAGGAAAGGTGAATCAGGGTGGAGGTTCATATAGAGACCTCTCTGTGGGCAGTTTCTTCCCGAGAAGATGTAGCGTAAACTGAGTCAAACATGCTCCTCTTACTCTTCGATTTACAATTTGATAAATCCTTTAACTTAATGGAGAAGAGTGATTAATGAAGGAGAAAGGCCAGGAATTAAACTGAGTACCTCTATAAGAACAAAGCATCAAGAATGAGGAGATTGCTTTTTCCTAGAAATATCTGCTGAACAGTTAAAATAACAAGCCCTTAGAATAAGACAGTAATCTCAGCTTTTACATTTAATACTGTTTTATTATGTTATTCATCTAAGATCTTAGACATATTGTCAACATATTTATATTCTCTATTTAAAGATTATTTACCCTGTAGATTATCCATAATCTGTGACTTTTCCCTCTCCTCTCTAACATATGATCACCTATTAAAATATCAGAAAAAAATGGGCTCATTCCTGAAGTCAGAGAACCTGGATTTACATCTTTGTCCAGCTTCTATGTAGTTCTATATGTTCTCCAGACCTGCATTCTTACCTGTACAAATGAAAGTGTATAACTAGATGATCCCAAAGGTCCTTCTCAGCTCATAAAGTCTGGAGTTATCTCTGGCCTCCTCTACCTTAGATGTACTTGGTGTAGATCTAAGAAACCAAATCAGTTTAAGTTTAGTTGAACAAAAATATGATTATGGGAGGTAAGAATGCGGATAACAACCCCATTTCTCTCTCTCTTTATCTTTTTTTGAACTTTATGGTATTTATAATTTACAGTACATAATTTTTAACATATTATTTTATTGTTTCTCTTTCTTCTCTGTTCATTTTCTTTCCTAGTAACACTAGACATGCTTTCATTATATTATTCTTAAGAGAATAACTTGTATAACCCATAGTCCATTGTTCCTGAGCCCATAGGAGATATACAATTAACAGTGAATTTCTCCTCTGTTAAATCACTTAAGAATGTTTATTTTGGGGGATTGCTGTTTTCAACTTGTCTCCAACTGATTTTATTTTCATCTTTAACAAGATTGTGTCCAAAATAGCAGTTAAATTATAGTACTAATATCATTTGCTAGTAAATATGAAAGTTGAAGACCAAATTTTATATGGTTATATATTATTGATTCATTTATATAGTACATGTAATATCTTATTTAATCTTAGTACATTATGTGTTTTATGTCTGTTCATATATATGTACACACACACACACACACACACACACAAAGCAGATATGTTTTTCCCTTGCTTAAAGGGATACCATTTAAGAACTTTCTATTTCATGCCAAGAAAAGTTAATGTTGTTTTTAAAAAATCATCAATTTGTTCCTATAGTGTTCATAATCAAATGTAACATATGGTAAGTGGATCATTATAAGTTATGCATGTTTATTGACCTGGTATCTTTTAAAAGGTATGGTGTGGAGCCTCCCGGTTTGATAAAATTGGAAAAAGAGATCGAACAAGAAGAAACACTTTCTGCCCCTTCTCCTTCACCTTCCCCTTCCTCAAAGTCTTCTGGAAAAAAGGGCACAGGAAACTTATTGGATGATGCAGTAAGTAAAAGTGGTCAGACTTCTTACTGCCACTTAGTCTTTGTTTGAATTTCAAAACTCATTCTGTACAATCCCTTATCAGTCTAACCTTTTACTTATTTCAATTTCATTGAAATTCACTTTAAAATCCTATGAAAAAGTGTAGTTCTATAATTCATTTTGAGATCCAAAACCAAGTCAGTTTTTTCAAATAAAGTGTCACGTAATTCCTCTGAATGGTATCTAAAATTTTAGTATCATATATCAACTTCCTGAAAGTTGGCTTTGAAAACACTTAAGTCTGTTGTCATTGGTTTATGGCTCCTCGTTTCACAGATGAGACACCTGAGGCATGAGATCTTGAGGATTGTTAAAGAAGGGACAGTCACCTACCTAGCACGGAAGAGAACTGCCCTGGACTGCCTGCTGTGGGCCAGGTCTAGCATTGTTCTTCAGGTGCTCTTACTATCTGTAAGACAGGTTTCTTGTTGAGAAAACAGAAACTTAGAAGTTGAATCACCTGCTGAGGAAAGGAGAGGAGCTTAGATTGCAATCCAATTTTGTCTGACTCTGAGGTCCCCCCATTCCTCTGCTCAGCAGAGTCCTTGAGTCAGTCTTTGGCAGACTAGGAACTATTTTCATCATACCCTTGTAATCACAGATTCTGCGTGTAGCAGCAAAGAGGATGAATTAAAACTCTCTGGCTACCTCTCTTGACTGTCAAATAGTTCTTGAATATAAGTGGTGTGTTTGTGTGTATGTATTTACCTCCCAGCATGTGTATTTTGTATAGCCTAGCATCAGAAATGTCAGAGTGAAGTATGTTTCACATACATGGGGAGCATCCTTAGAAACTAGCAGCAACCATAATGCCCATTACATGGAGAAGATGGGGCTGGAAAGGACGGCTGGCCCCTAGCTGAGCGTTTCCTTCTCTGGGGCCTGAGCTTAAAGGCCCGGGACAGCGGCTGGTTGGCACCACACAATACAGAAAGAGAGATTTCCCCATCTTCTGCTTTCCTCCATGTGACGCTCTAATTTATGCTGCAGATTCACATGAGCAGAAATATCACTTTGTTCTGATAGGTTGAGAATTCTTGTTTCTGCTAAAGGTAACAAACTTAAATGTAGCCTGTCAAGGTATCTTAGCCAGTAACAATTTAATTTTGTTTTCTTTTGTTTAGTCTACTCAGGAATTAAAGAATAGGCAAGGGTGTTTTAATATCATCTAAAACAATGTGATTGTGAGAGGAGGGGGGTATATAGGGGATAAATGGTAATGAAAAAAATACAAGAAAAATAAATAAAATCACAGGACTGTTATTAAGGATCAGTTATTGTTATAGTATTTCTTATTTATTTTATAAGTTAATAAAGTGTATCAATAGTAGGTTAACAGTGCATTTTTTATATATTGATATGAACAATGTTCTTGTCACTCAATTATACTTTTTTGATTAGACTTATTTTGGGGTAAGATGTTCCTTTAGTCTTTCTCTTATAAATGTTGCTCTGGGGCAACTTCACTTGATTTTTGTCCTTTTCCCCTCAGTTTTCACCTCCATTCATTTTCTTTAATGCATTATAGTCAGAATTCTGACCAGCGTCACCTTTAACCTCCTAATTAATAAATTACTGAATCCAATACATTTTTTCAGTCTTCAGATTATGAGGATACTTTCTGATGTTTGACAGTGTTGACACATGCGTTTTTGACATTATTCTCCATAAACATTATTATTACCAGACGATCAACCCAAATGGAACTCCACTTTGATGCAAATTATACAGGGGTTTCCTTTAACATCAAAGGGTAAATCCCCAACCCATTTATATGTCATACCAGCCTTCAGGTTCTGCCTGTTTTGTCTTTCCCAGCTTTATTGCCCTCTAGACTCACCCTGGCATTCTGAGGGATCCACTGTAAAGATGCCTGCTCATCCCCAATTCCTAAGGATATTCATGCTCTGGGTTTTTCCTCATTTGCTTCCCTTACCGTATGCCTATTCATCTTTTAAATTTACGTTTAAACACCTTTTCATCTTTTAAAATTCAGGCGGTGTAGCCTCCTATAATAAAGCTTTCCTTGGCATCTCCCTTCCAGGTAAAATTGACAAAGTAGTCCTTGGTGCCCCAAGTATTTTTATATATTTAATGAGGTACTTTATTGGGTGTAAATGCCCATTATTCTCTATGGGGCATCCTTGTTCTCAAAGACAAGGACCATCTTTTATTAATTTTTGTCTATTAGGGCCATTGTTTGTTGAGTAGATTATCAGTGTGGGTAATTAAGGTACAAAAAAGCTTCTTCCTTGTTCTGTTCATATGGAATGTGCTCTGAAAATGGCAGCCCTTTGCAGAGGGAGGAGATGCTGCTCCTTGAAGCCATTTGTATGAACCTGGGAGGAGCAGCTAGGATGGTCCCCTGTCTCCACCAGCTTGTCCCCTATGTGGCCATCCATTATCCTGGAGAAGGGGACGAAAGTGACGGGAGGGAGAAGGTGGTGACACAACTGTGAAAGGGACTTTGGAAAGTTTTTCCAATGCTTCCGTTTAGAAGAAGTAGAATGAGATACAAACTCCCATGAAAATGACAAGACTGTCACTCATGGCTGTTCTCCCTCCTCCATGTTCTAGTCTCTCAACTGGAAACAAGGAAGGGGGTCTCACAAGTGCTTTAAAGCTCCTTTAAAGTTTCCCAGAGCTTGGGGACATAACTGTCTGTTTAGTTAGGAGATTGTAATTGAATTTAGGAAATGTGCAAAGTGGGTATTTTTGTACCATTGCCAGGTAGAATGCTATGTTCTGAAACACTTTGAACCAGAGTTTCTCCAAGAATGTTTAATCAAATACTAACACCCCCAGATGCCCTGCAGGGAAAAGAATTCCATGGTTAGGTTAGTTTGAGAAATACAGCTTATTCTATCCCTTGTGTAGAGTTTGGCAATGCACCACGGTATATCAAAGGCACTAGTGAGTTCCATAATAAGATCTTGCTTGACCTGGAATTTTCCAAATTATTTGGCCACAGAAATCTCTTATAGTCTCCTTCATACTATGTTGGGGAAATGTCATTGAAATACTTGCATCTGTTTAACTGATAGCTTTTCACCAAACTGTTTTATCTCAGGGACAGTAGAAGAAAGAAACATAATCTGAGCCTCAGTAATGATTTAAATCAGAGCTTTGTACATCAATTATTAAAAATAAATAGTTTCTAGGGCAGTTGTTTCACTGCATGTGAAGCGTATGTAGCCATTGGAAACTGAAATTCATGTACTCCAATTTGTGTTTTAGGATGGGGATATTTTATAAAACAGAGAGGGCTTGCAAAGTTCCTGTGTTCAGTTAAAAATATTGGCTATTTCTGCTCTGGCAAAGCTACTATTTGTATCAAAAAAAAAAAAAGAGAAGAAGAAAGGATAAAGAGGGAAAATAAAAGAAGAGGGAGGAAAAAAAGAGAAAAGAGTAAGAAGAGCAGACCTGTGTTAAGATATCATATTCCAGTGAACAATTTCAACAGTAACTGCCAGTTTTGAAACTTTCAGTGTTTTCTCACATTTCTTAGTTTGCTATGAGGGGAACTGTGGAAAATCGAGTGAAAAAAAAAGGTGGCCCTTTCTGTGGATAATACATCCCACATTCTTTAATCAAGATATCATAAAAAGAACACACAGTGGAGTCCATTCAAATTAATTTATTCCCTCGATGTCCTGATAGAGTGATTCAGCTGTGATAAAATGGTGGGGTCGGGTTTAGTTCTCTTTGCATTCTCTCATGTTGAGCTGGTTCCCACACAATGAGTTGAATACAGTTCTAAGAAACCATTCTTACTTTCTTCCTCTTCTCCATCAACTTCCTCAGTCTAGGGATGAGAGATAGTATAATTCTGAGTAATCAGGCTCCTCTTGAAATCCCATTTTAGCAGAAAACTGGCTGGGTTCCTGGCCCAAAACGGAACACCTGCCAGACTGACTTATCCCAAGGTAATGTAAGAAGCACAGATGTCATCTGTCACAGTTTACTTAACAATGTATTTCGACTACCCACAGTCTGGCCTTGTCTCTTCCATTTCTGCTTCCACCTCTCATGCAACTACAAAAAGCCCTTGATTAAAAAAAAATACAAGTCCATTTTCAAAGCTCAGAAATCGTGAAAGAAGGGCAGGTCACTTGAGAAAATGTATTTTGTATTTCACTTCATTGGATCCCAGCAGTTTCTGTGTTTTGTTTAAGAACACTTCAAGATGGAAATACTTTTTATACACATGCTGTGATTGTCATTGCTTAGTGGAGGAGAACAACTTGAACACCACTTTACCCTTGGCTCAATTACTCTGTGGCAGTAAAGCTGTGCTAACGATGGCTCTACTGAAGTTTGAACCATGTGCTTTTAAGACGCTGACTTACTGTTTTATTAGCACCATCTTGTTCAAGAATATCCATCCCAAAAAAGTCTCTAGAGAAAGAATTCTGTTAATACTTGGAGAGCAGGTGGATGTGTATATGGGCTATGTATGATATGGTAGAAAAGATTTAGAAAAAATTAAGTTAGCCTAATCACTAACTTAGTGATGTTAGGCAGTTTTCTCAGTTTTCAATGAAAGGCACTAGTAAGAGTCTTTAAATTCAGTCTTAATCTGTTGCACTAATTTCTTACCATGTCCTGTATAGGCTCATGTTTTTATTTGTCTATTCTTTTATTTACTCAATATGCATTTATTAAACACATAGTATATGCCATAAAGGAATTGTTTTATTTCAAGGATTTAACTGTAATGAAATACCATCTTCCCCCTTAAATCACTAACAATTGAGCAAATAGAAATGAAGGTTACTCAATAACTCATATATAGTTTGATATGTTGAGAATAAGTATTAAGAAGTATAGGTTCAGATATTGGCAGAATTAGGGATTCTAGAAGGGACTGATGAAAATATGTATCCCAGAGCTGGTTCTCTCCCCCTGAGCTGTGATACTGGTTTCTCTTTATGTCTTCACAGAGGCCTAATTGTGTAGTTTTTAAGATAAGTTTTCTTCAGTATTCCTCCACTTTTTCTAGCATTTCCTCTAGTTTTTTATGCTTCCATACTTTCTGGAACTTCTCTTAACTGATGTAAACCAAGCTATTTATGTCCTTTACAACAACACACAGGTGAGTTCATGTTACTCTACCCAGAGTGCTTGCTTAGTTGAAGGCTGATGGAAGTCAGACATTGAATTATTTGAGGGGATGATTGAGTATCTTTGATGACAAAACTCTAGGAACCATTTCTTTGTGGAAGAAAGAATTTGACAGGGGAGAGTCCAAGCTAATGCCGTAAGAAACTGAAATTTTTCTAACTAGCTTCTCAGATGCAGGCTGCACATTCTTTAGATATGTCTTCCATGGAAACTTTGACTTAAAACACAGAAAATTGTTGTTTTTGGTTGTTTGGTTGGTTGTTCGATTAGTTGAAGAGAGGACAGTTACGAGACATATCACGACAGGTTCCCAACAAAGTAAAACATAAAATATAAACCTTATACCTTAAATCACGGACTATATATTGTCTTCTAATAGTTACGACTATTTATAAGCATGGTGCACATATTATTTAGATGAGGTTTTTTCTACAAGTAGGGGGATAGATAAAATAGAGGTAAATTCTGATATCAGACATGAGTTTTATAAAATGCATATAAGATACTGCCACAAAAGTAGGTTTTGGTAGGTGGTGCTTACTGACATGGAGCGAATTGCTGGATGAGCGTGGGTGAAGTAGAGATGACTTCTTTAAAAAAAAATCTTTGAGTTCAAAATAAGATGAAACCATAATCTAATTTAAAAAAAATAACTTGTTCTGATTTATGTTTAAATGGGTAAAATTCCTATTGTTAAATTATAATGAGGAAACATATGTTAGCTATGTTAACATACATTCTATTCTAGTTTTCAATATAATTATCTTGGCAACCCAATGTATGTGATCTTTTTAATCCTCCCAAAGTGAGAACCCAGATCATCATTCCTCAGCTGTCAAATGATATGCTTCTCATTATCCTCCAGCATCGTTATCATTGTCGTCATCCAGCTCATACCTGACTGTAGTTTTTGGCCTTCAGAAAGTGCCTTCTGGGCCTGACCTTTACACAATTAGACTTAATGTGCTATTTCTGTGCTCATATCATGCTCATAGTCTGATAAAGAACACATTTAAAAGCAGAAGTGGTCCAGGGGCCTTTGAACCCACAGAGTCGATTAATCTAAAAGGGGCTTGATTAAGGAGAATGAACTTACCTGCTCCTCTATTTCAGGTGAAAAGGATTTCGGAGGATCCTCCTTGCAAATGTCCAAACAAATTCTGTGTGGAGAGGCTCTCTCAAGGAAGATACCGAGTGGGAGAAAAGATCCTCTTCATTAGGGTAAAGTTTTACTTTTCACTTGATATCTTGTCCTTTATTAGACTTTCAGGACTTGAGTTGGGGGTTACAGGAAAATATGACCATTAACTAAGCAGGAACTCCCCTCTGTTGGTTACAGTTGGACTTGAAGACATGAGGTATGAACGTTTTAGAATGTATCATATATAATTACTGCTGAGGGCTAAATAAATAGAACTCTCTCTCCTTTTACATATATACACGAAGCACACACCAAAAAGATCATAGAATGAAGAAAAGGAAAAACAACAAATCCCTTTTTGTTTATACATTTAGTTTCAAGGAAACTACCTCGCCTACCCTCCACCCCCCACCCATACACAAACATCTCCCCAATGGGAAACAGAAATCAGTAAGTGTTCTGCCCTGGTCTTAAATAACTCAACTTTGGGAAGATCATCCTGTTGGTCCTGATAACTTTCAGATTATTTAAACATGATTTTTAAAGATGTTTGGGTTATGAACAAGAGTGAAGATAATGAAAATTCATTACAATACTATGGTTAAATGGTGCCTGCCATTTCTTACTTAGCTTTCTGGGGTTGAATAAAGAAATGTGGACCTGTGCCAATCAATGATTTGGTGGTCTCTGTCCATTTTATATCATGAGCAGTTTTAAATTGTAATTAGTGGTTCCACAAAGTAACATTTCAGGCCTTTCACTTGTGATCTGTTTTGGTAATAATCAAGAAAACTTAATCTCTCAAAATAAGTCTGAGAGTTTCCATAAGACCAAGAATTCTTCTTCTCAGAAATAAGAAAATGAAAAATATAGCATTGATATAGTCCTAGAAACTTGCAATTGATAAGTATAAATATTTTTCTACCTAAATTTTTGTCATTCCCTAAATAACAGTGGTTATGATTCAAAAGAGCTCTAGTCTGTTATCATTTGAATAATTTACAAATATATTGCTTGTTATTATTTTGTAGAGCAGAATGATCTGAGGGTGTACATTTAGTACAATCAATGAATATTCTAAAAAATACTCAAATCAGTGATAGCCTGGTAGAAATTTTGTCCCTGTAATGTTTAATTTCAACTATAGACTGAAAATTATTTTTAGGTTCAACTTTTGTTTTTCTAGGTTCAACAACATGTTATTTGACAAAAAGTTTAATCATAATTAGCCTTCAACAATAATGTCAAACATTTTGGATTTTAATCTAATTTAGGTCGAGGCTTATTGATTTTTTTTTTTTTAATTCAGATAATTGACATTTTGCTTTGGAATAACAATGAAAGGAATATAGTGATATTTTATTCTTAGGAGTTTGAGTACCAATTTGGGAGAATGGCCTCACTTGAATAAACAGTGTTATTGTTTTCTTGTCCTTTATTATAAGGACAATATACAGGTTTATTTTAGCCAAGCTGCCTGCTTTCCCTTTGGCACATTAAAAAACAGTGATTTAGTATTTCCAAAGATGTCTTTAAATTTTACTATGTTGACCTTTCTCAGTTGAGACTCAGGCTCCTTGAGAATATTAAGCCCTTGAGCCCAGAATCAAAACAGGGTTTTATTCATGTGAAAAATTATTCTTTTTATAATAGAAGTATTGACAAAAACATTTATAAATTAATACATTTTATACTTTTATACAAATTAGTAAATTAGATACTTTCTCTCCTAATATATGCTAATATCTTTAGGCAAAAAATATATATTGCATATGTTTATTCGTATCTAGTTTTCCACATTTAGTCAATTGTCAAGGAATCTGATACTATATTTATGAATAATGTAAATTTACATTGTTCTTTACATTTAAGATATTTTTTGGTGTTCCATTTTTCATTTCAGAAAATGGTTTCCTTTTGGTAAAATCTGTGCATTGTATTGTTTATAGAGGAATTGGGATTTGCTTTACTGAAAACAAATTACATGAACTTCCCTAGTGATAGCACTTGAATTAAATACCAGTGTGTTACAGCAGAACATACTGTGCACATTCAGTGTCATGCTTCCGGTGTTCCAGGTAAGCCCGCCATAAGGAGTCAGCTCTAGTGTGATTATGCACTGAATGGCCAGCGCATTATGGCATCATGCTGCTGTGACAGGTGCTTTAACAACTTCAGTCATTACCTTTTTCTCATTTTTTTTTTAACAAAAGATTTCACTTTTAAATTAACACTTTTTTTCATATCTTAATTTTTAAAAAGAACTCTTTTATATGACTGCCTAGATTGGAAAGTAAAACTATGTGTCCAAAAAGGAAGATCTCCATTGACATATATTTATTGAAATTCTTATCCTTTGGCTTGCCAGGGGTCCATTCCCACCCTGATGGAGGAAAATGATTCTGAAAAGACTTCTGTGTTGTTTCTGATTATCCCTAAAGGATTATAACCTCCCATTTTTAAATTTCACAGGCAAGCCCTATGGCACCATTCATTGCATATTTTCTCCCTCTTTCCCTCACTTCAGTGAATGCATGAACTAATAGAGTCTCACTGATGAGTACACACTTTGCCTAGTACTTTTGATTTGTGGCAGGGAGTATATTTAATTGATTGTCATTCTGCACTAACTCATGGTACGGAACTGGCAATTATTACTCAGAAAACCCTCAGAGGTACAGGTTTTCAAATGATATGTTTATTGCCACTAATATCTTAACTTTATGGTTGTCTGAATACCTGGATTAAGTAGTAAGTGCCTTTAGTCAAATTCTTACACACACGTGGGGAATGATCACCTCACAGTGTCTTCATTGAAGTTCTGCATTTCTTACATTTCTATTTTTAACATTTTTGTATTTTAAACTTTGTCAGATCTTTTTCTGAGGCTGCTAGATATGGTCATATTTACTATAGATTGGCCAAAAAGCTCAGTTAGGTTTTTCTGTAAAAGACACATTTTTCATTTTCACCAATAACTTTACTGATTTGGATACTTTGAGTATGTTAGCTATCTCCCATGGAGCATTGCCCAGTGAGAAATCTCCAGCATGAAACTTCACAAACCACTTTTGACATATTCTGTCAGTCACAGCACCTTCTCCATACACTGCACAATTTTTTTTATTTTGCATTTCAGTTGTATTTTTGCCTTTCTTTAAATCATAAAGCATAATATGCCAAAATGTTGCATATCTTCTTCCATCTTAAGTATTAAAATGGCTACACAAAAAGTCACCAATTTTGATGTTTTTTTAAATGCACGCTATAACAGCTGTCACAATAAAATCTAGCAAAATTGTTTTGAATGAAGTTAAAGAAAACTAAGTGCTACTAGAGCCATCTTACAGAAAAACAAACAGACAAACTTTTTGACCAACCCAATACACGGTGTCTTAGCTTTTATCCCTTAGTTTTCTGTCAATCCTGAGAACAGCAGTATCTTCATATGGCCATCATGAACCTGGCCATGCAAAGAACAATTCTGTCTTTCAAGGCTGCTTGTTAAGACTGTTGAGCTCTTACATAAGTTAACACAATTCTCAAAACAATGACTCAAAAAAAAAAAAAACCTACCTCTTAGAAATTGATAAATATGAGATTCTTTTAATAAGTCTGCATATAACATATTTGCTCTCGATTTCACAATTTCATTCCTAAGCACATTTCAAGGTTTGTTGACAACACCCAATCACTTTACTTATATAAGGTTTTATGATTATTATGTATATGAACACATCTTCTCTTTATACATTCAAACAGATATAGTAGCAGCAAACAAAAATGAAAATATAAGAATCTGAGCAGATTAAAGAAAGAGAGCCCAGTAGACATTTTCTGCAGACGATATTTTTGCTAGTCATATGTCTTACCCGTGGGTTTCTAGAAAACAGTGTATGAATACATACTTTGCATACATGGCCACTTAGTGTGTACTTATGTATATTCATCTAAATGCTTATGTAGGCTTGTTTGTTTATATGCATATGGGTCCAGTTCAAGGTGAGGGATTAATCTCTACCCACATATAAAGAATTGAATAGTGCAGAAGAAAACCTCTGAGGTTTCCGACTGTGGCTTTTAGACAATTATGCTAATAATCCCCTGCCAAAGTGGGATTTCTCTTATTTCTAGCTTATAAAAAATAACTTTCAAAGTCATATTTTTGTTCCATACCTTACAACATTGTTCTGACCAATCTGGTGGACAAGCAAGATAAATGCAGCTAGTTTGCTTCTGTGTAGTGAAGATAGAAATTTACTTTCCTCCAAGGTATATCTCAGTTATTTTTCCGTGACTTTTGAATTCGGACAGGGATGATAAAACCTCCTTGTTGATTTCTATGGTAACAGCGATTTGTATATTATCATTTAGCCATGCTATATATATTTTATATGTACATAGATGGATGTTAGGCCTAACGTTATGATTTTGAGGAGGATAGTAGTAAGAATTTTCCATTGTTCATTTGTTCAGTTAGTTCTTTTCCACCATGGCTTTAAGTATCAAGAAGTCAGTTGGCAATATGAATGTGTGTAAGCTTGTAGGAAGTGTCTCTTAGAAGCCATAAAAAGGTCTATTCTATTTTATTTGTCAACCTCAATTCAATGATGACAATATTCTATGTAAATAATGTTACAGTAATTTTTAAAAGTAATCCTCAGATAAGCAGTATCAGCATTACCTGGGAACCTGTTGGAATTGCAAATGCTTGGCCTCCCCCTGACATATAAATTAGAAACTCTCTGAGGGTAGGGTCAAGCCACTGGTGTTTTAATGAGCCCTTCAGGTGAATCTGAAGTTGCTGATGTTTGAATCTACCAATCGGAAAGACTGAATGATATGAAGGAAGAAATTTGTTGTACAACACCACAATTAGAAATCATTGCACATCTGGTCATGGAGGTCAGTAACCATTCAGGTATTACAAATGATCATTTTGGAGACTTCTGTGTATCCTGGTGAGAAAATACTGATGATATAATGTTAAGCGGGGAAAAAAAAAAACACAGACTTTGAAATTACATTTAGCTGTAAAAATACCTCAGTGTAGAAATGATATATAATTATAATTAAGCTTGGAGGAGGATTGGAATAATAGAAAATAATTTTTAATTGTTGAGGGCATAAAAGTTGAGGGAGTGATTTTTTTTGTTTGTTTTGCATTTACTTCTGATGATGACATTCACAAAATGAACTCTTCAAAAGAAGAATAGGCAGCAACCTGATATAGTTGCAAATCTGAGAATAAATAAAAAGAATAAGCTGTCCTGTGAATTAGCTGACAGCTCATTTTTCTGGTCCTTTGGCTAAGCTTCCCATCTTCTGGAAAAGGGTAAGGAGTTTTGTTGGAGTCAGGTGTTATAGATTAAGGAGGACTTTGCATTTGTGTTGTGCAACTGTAGCATATTTTTCCTTGGCTGAAGCTTTTACCTTTTCTTATCTTCCTTTACTATTTTATCTCTCCGTTTTGAAAACTCAAATTGTTTTGAGTTTGTACTAGAAGACATGCAAACATCTGTATAATGTTTTTTCTCTCTGCAGACCCCATGACTGAGCCACATACTCATTTTTCTCTCTCTTAGGCATGAAAGCTTTAATTATGGTCTCCCTTTCCTTTAAAGCTTAATTTTATTCTTATGCAAGTAATCTAATATGATAAACTACTGATCTGTGCTAATAGGACAAATTGATTTGTAAACAGCTCTAATGAATAAATGTCCAAGGCCGTAAGTTCTTTATACTTAACATCATCGCTATAATGTTCTGGCAGTAAGACTTCCTGGCACAGTAGCAAGCAAGCATGCCAGTAGGGTCATATGTGTGTGTGTGTATTTATATATTCCATATATGTATACTTTATGTACCTAGATATATGTATATTGCATACATATATCTATTTTTTCTTAAGTACTATTTATCACTACCCTAACATTGTACTTGAACGTTGTTCAAGGTGTATTCCAAGGAATAATAGTTTCAGAAGATGTTCAAAGCTACTATTTATAAAGAGGAATTATCATGATAAAAAGTTTAAACAGGCTTCTTTAAAAACTCATTATTGATAATTGACTCTGTTAGCCGTGATATATCTCATTTTACTTCTAATCCCAGTATGGTAGAAACTGTTGCCATTCCCATTTTATAGATGAGGAAGCTGTAAAATGGAGGTTGAATAACTTCCTAGTGATACAAGCTAATAAGTGATAAAAGTGGGTTTCGAAGGCCCAACTCCTAAATTTACATTCTCTACCACTAAGTAGTATTGATTTGTTTAACTGGGATTGTCTGGGATTTCTTGGAGGGACCAATATGCTGTTGTGATCTATTAATCCTATATACATAAGGAGATGTATGATGTAGCATTTTCCAGATGTATCTGAAATTGTCTTTCCCCCATGTTCCCCACACCCCCCAGAGCATCATCCTGGGCTAGAAGGCCGTGAACACATACTTTGGGAAAGGAATTATCAATTGAAGCAAATTTTAAAAAAAAGTGTAACATAGAATTATACTGAATTGAAAGTGTTCTATAGTTGTCAGAGTTAAAACCCATATATATTAAAGTACTACCAAAAATACTGAATTTATAGTTATTTTTACCTTAAAATTCCATTTGGAAATTATGATTCAAGGAAATGACTGGAAGACCTTTAAAGGAAAGTCAGCTAAAATTAAGAAGTATCATGTGTGCCAAGCATTTTAGCAAGTGCTTTATATACATTGCCTCACTGAATCCCCTCTACCACATTAGCTGGGAAATTGTTTTATCCTTTTGTTACAGGTGAAAAGACAAAAGTCTTTTTTTTTCAGACCCAGAGAAGCTAATATGAAGTAAGCAGTATGATAAACAAAATTGAAATTGAAATTTTGATTCTCAAACCTATAATAAAATCCACTCCAAGCTGCTTTCCTGGGGCATGTCAATTAAATACAAATATTTTATTCACAAGCTTAGTTCTCTAAAAAAGAGCTGCTCCTTTTTTACAATATATTTAAGGCTCAACTGTATAGTCATGTATTCCTTGTACCATTTTTACTTTAAAAATATTCAGAATGCAGAAAGAATTACAATTGTATAATCAATAGTGTTTTCTGTAAAGAAAGGGATATAATGCGTTTTGCATTATCATACACCTCACTGTATAATAGTAATAAAAAGGATAACAATATTTATTAGGTGTTTACATCTATGCCAGGCACTGTTCAGAAAGCTTTAGTTAGCATATCTAGTTTAATAGTCAAAACCAATTAGACCTGTATACATAATAAGATGTATTATCTGTCCTGATGTCTTTTTAATAGAATTCAGAAGGTAAATCTTCTATATTGCCAGTAAAGTCTTGATGAGTCTTCTTGCTAATTGTAGATGTTTTTAAAAGTGAATTCATATTATTTCAAGTCATTTTTATAGCAACCTTCACATTTAGTTAAAACTATATGACAACAGCACAATATACAGATGATGTATCATATAATTGTACACTTGAATCTTATATAATCTTATTAACCAATGTCACCCCAATAAATTTAATTAAAAATAAATAAATTAATTAAATCTTACAAGAAAAAAAATTGAGATTCCATGCTAACACCCTAATTGTTCAGGGTATTTCTTTTTTCTTTCTTTTTTTTTTTTTTTGCATTTTAAGAAATATGGCTATTTAAAGAGCCTAAAGAAAAGAAAATGAATAATTCAATTGGAAGTCAGCAAAGGGACTGGAAATATTATGGCGTCACACCTTCTTTATAATACTTTTAAATGAAATCATCTCCTATCAATGGAAAGGTCACATACATTGTTATGGACTCACTGTAATTTCTTCTGTACTATAAAAATTCTTCAGGGTTATACCCGTGTGGTAAAAACCAACTCACTGTAACAAACCAAGCAAAAGAGGCATCGGAGCTCTGTCGCTATAGCAACCCTCTCTGGCCATGTCTTCTGGGACTTACTCTAAGGGAAGGCCCCCTGGTAGCGAGTGATATTACTTCCTTTTCTACTCTTAGGCACATATTGATTTACTGTGAGTAAAAAAGTAGCATGGTTCAAACTGCAATACCTCTCCTGGTAATGAAAAATGGGATGTTATGTAAAAATGCAAAGGAGTTTTAAACAAGTAGCAAACAGTAATACTTCCACTTATCTTAGTGGAAACATTACACAAACAGCCATTACTCAGCAGCTGGATGTTGAAAACTCATTAAAAAAACATTAATATAAACCATTCCTTTAATTTAGCAATTTATGAGACCAGTGATTAGGACTTCAAAACTATCTAATGGCTTACATTCATTGCTAGGAAAAATATGGCCACGTTTGCCTCAGATGTAATGTAAAACCTCAGACAACACGTATAGTGCTCTAATCCATGGTAAGAGAAACATGGCTGTTATTAGCACATGAATATTTCCAAACTGGGTATCTTTCTTTGCCCAGCTGCCTCAAAAGAGCACTAATTCAGGAAAAGCAAGCAGCAACATTTAAAGTATATTAAAACACTTTAATTTCAGGTTTAAAGTTTTTTATTTATTTTTGCTCTATTAAAGACACTGATTTGTTTGTAATTCATTCATGTTTATTGAAGCTGGGCTACTAACATGGTTATAATGTACACTCTGGTAACATGTCCCTCAAGGGGCTTTGCAAATGATAAGAAGTCCTCTTAAACCCTTCTTTCTTAGAAAGACATGTGTCCTGTGTGAATGCAACATAAGCAAAGAATGATTAACCATTGCTGTAAAAATAAATCAGCTGTTAGGGTGTAATTTTTCTGAGATCATCCCTTGAAATTGGAAACCTGTGAACATATACAAATTTAAACTAGACTTTGTTGAAGACTGCACCCAAAACTACATTTGACAACACCTTTTAAAGCAAGAAAAAAAATGCAAGTTGATACCTCTTACAAGAATGGAAAGATTAGCTTATATATATGGACAGCTCTCTATATTCTTATTTAAGTTACAGAATTCACTTCTCCTTCCATGGAATTGTTAAGAGGTATATCAAGTGTGAAGAACAATAAATAAATGATAACTCAAAGCCAAAGATACTTTTTACATGAGAAGTTGCTATTATTGGCCACTTAGCAATGACTGGAGTTTTAAAAATTGTGTCTACATTTCACCTGACCTGGTAAGCACTGTTACTCGTCTCCATGCCTTTAAGTTGTGCAGTATATTTGTGACTCTCTTTTCACCTTCCCACAAGGATAAATGGACACTTTGTTCACTAGCCACAAATCAAAATGACTTAAACGTACAGAAGTATTGGAAAATTAAATGGCTTCATTGAGAACGTGCGCAAGTCCTGTGATCTGTATTTCCAGTTTCTGCATTGCTTTCGCCTTCCTGCCATTAAGATAAATTTGTTACATACATACATATATTTAAAAACATATGTATTAATATATATGTATGTATTGTAGTGTGGTGTGTATATGTGTAGTGAAAAGGAACAGTATGAGAAAGTTGAATTAATGTAATGATTTGGCATTTTGATATTAAGAGAAATATTAAGTTGATTTTTCTGTGCCTGAAATTTAAACCTTAATCAAGAATTTTAAGAGAAACATAAACCTTTTATTTTGTCTACATTTCATAACATATACTATTTAATATTCACTGAATGTTTTCTGTGTGTCAGGTGCTTTTCTAACTACTTTCTCCTTGGATTCTTTTATTTAGCCCTCACAACTCTTTGAGATAGGCACTGTTATTATTTCCATTTTAACAATAAGGAAACCAAGCATAAGGGAATTAATTACTTGCCAATGGCCACACTGCTGTAAGAGTAAAACCTTTCTTTGAATTCAATATATCTGATACCAGAGCCCGTGGTTTTAACTCCAGTATATGCTCTCATTCTCTTTCAGACTGTAGTCTTTGGCATGGCATGTTGTGAGTATTGCTCCTCAACCTCTCAACATCCATTGATAATTGACCGGTACTTAATGTGCAGCTCCTCATCTGCTTATCCCTTTTGGTGGTGTATTTTGACAAAATATGAAGTTCAATAGCCCATCCCTGCTGGAGAGTCAGAAGAAAGTACCCAGGAAATTACATGTATTAAGAAAACAATAACAGCCCCCAAGAAAATTCAGAAAAACCAACCAGAATGATTTTTCACATTGTACAACATATTTATTGATTTTTAAAATATATATTGACCAGACTTGAAAAGTCCTCCAGAAGCGCAATTTATTTTGGAAATAAAGAAACTAAAGAATATTTTTCATTAAATGTATATTTTTTTCAGTTTGTTTTTATGCAGCAAAGATTAAATCCTTTAATTTGACCATGTGTAAAAGGAGTTTCTGAACATGCTATGGTGGCATAGAGAGGTGAAATTGTCTAGTGGACCTTCGTATACCTTTATGAAATTGTCTAAATTAGACTTAAGACAAAGTGCAAACTGAAAACTTCCAGCATAACAACTCATGCTTTTAAAAGCAAGTTGTTTAAAAGTGGATGTCAAGTAATTTTTAAATGACATTTTTTCATCACTGTTTTTATCCTGGTACTTGATGGTGGTAAAGAATAACTTACATTTATGTGGTTTGTAAGTACATTCACTTATACGTCATCTCATTTTATTTTTATTACTACTCTTTGGAAAAATTAGTGTGTTTGTTAATTAAGCTATCTTATTAAATTGAGGAATCTGCAGGTAATAAAGACTTACAACTTTCCCAAGGTAATCCAGCTAGTAAGTGATTGATACTGGGTTAAATCATATTATAAAATTTTATATATTAAATTCTATATTTTTTAAACTTTATACAATAAAATATCCCTTTGACTTTTAAAAAATATTTTACTTATTTAGTTTTAGAGCATGGGGAAGAGAGGAAGAAAGGGAGAGAAACATCAGTGTGAGAGAGATACATGATCATTTGCCTCTTGAACGTCCCCAACTGGGACCTGGCCTTTTGCATGAACCAACCGGGGACCTAGCCCCCAACCAGGGACCTAGACTGCATGTGCCCTGACGGGAAGTTGAACCTGTGACCTTTCCATTTGTAGGCCGGCACTCAATCCACTGAGTCACACCAGCCAGGACTTTCTCTCGATTTTTTTAATCTTAACAAAAATGGAAACACTTAATTGTTCACTGTTTTTTTGTTTAAGGATCATTTTCTATAAAGTTTATAATGTTTTTCTCTTCTTTCCTTTTGTAGTCTTCCTAACAAGAACATTTCTTTGTTTAATGTTCTATGCTGATATAAATGTGAATAAATTTAATGATTAAAATATGAATGACTGTTTTTTGCAAAAGGGAAAGAAATGAAAAAAATTATACACAATATGTCATTGTCTTGAATTATTGATGAGTTTTCTAGCAGTCAAAGCATAAACCTGTGAAAGAGCCGTCATTATAAATTATATATAATTGTGCTGTGGGCTTACACTGCATAAATAGGATGCAGCCAGATTCATTAAGAAATATGCTTTGCAAATGTGGCCATCTTGAGTTTGTATTGAATGCAGTCAAGCATGGTGGAAATTTTTTCATTACAACAGGGGCTATAATAAAATAGGACTCATTTACTTAGTGCTATCTTTTTTTTGTAAAATTAATGAGGTAAGCTTCTGTGTGACTTGGTCATTTTAGACCTTGTGTTGCCTTTTTTCTCTAATGCTTGACATTTTGAATTTCAGTTCCTCAGTTAAAAACATGGAATTTCAGTCCTGGACCCAGCAGGTGCCTCCTTTTCCTAACTGCCGAGCCTTTCATTGCAGGAGCCTTCCTGATTCACACCAAATTGTAGTTCACTGGCATGGCGTGTGTCCATTTTATTAGTGTTAACCTCTTTATTTGAAGCTTGGTTGTGTGTTGTTCTAGGATACATTCTGCCATTTCCTGCCATCTTGTTAGAAGAAATCTTTGTGTAGATTTTGGGAGGAACAAGGTATAAAGATTTGGGTTTCATATTGGCCTTAAGATATAGTCTCAATTTGTTAAATAATGGAAATACTGATGTTACTGAAAAAAAAAAAAAAAAAAATCCCAGTGAGTTATTTAGAGATTCACTTGCTATTTCCCTAAATGAACCACAGCAAGAAATCACTACATTACACTACCGTTCCCTGGTTGCAGCTTTCTTTTTCATCCCCATTTCAGTTTCTCTTGAGAACTCCTGCACTGCACTCACACCTTGTCCTTCTCGCTCTTTTAACTTTTATGGAGAAATGCTATCTCTCTAGCTTAGAGATCTCATAATCTAGTTTGTGTTATAGACAAATTGTAGGGGCTATAATTTCTGTGGAAAAATTTATCATTATTTGAGAAACCACCATGTAAAGGGCTTTCTCATCCCTTAAAATACAATCCATCCAGTGTTTTATTTGTTTATCTTCCCAGAAACTAACACACTGACACCTTGGTTAACAGTCTCTAACTCTCACTTTGAACAGGTTATTATTATTTTTTAAATCTAGCCTTATGGATAGTCTCTCTGAGGCATCATTTGAAAGCTGGTAAAGGGAAGGCCTGATTTAAAATCTATCTTCTAACTTTGGCATCAGGCATAAGGTTTCTGAGAATCCCATCTCCAAACTGGAGCACCCAGATAGTAGTAACACATTAATTTGTCATCACCCATCAGTGTGTTAACTATCATAATTTTATGCAGTCCAGTACTCATTTTTCACTATTCACAGTCTTTAGAAAAATTGTGAAAACTCCTTTGGTCCACAGAACATTAGGAGTTTTATTAATGTCATGTTGCCCGCCCACCTAAGGAAGCCCTAAGGTGGGCTTCATTCAGTCTTGCACAAGGAGGCACTTGGGATCACAATGTATAAATCACAAAAGTCCTCTCCCATGTGATGTTCACAAAACACCCGTCTCCCCACTTCCATTTCCCTAACATCCTACAGTCAACATGACAAGGAATTGGAAATGTTCTCGGAAGCAAGATGAAGACGGTCTCATATCCAGCCTTGGAGATCTCATCTATCTCTTATTTACTCAACATCTTAGAACCAAAAGAATCCCTCCAAATTGCACTGAAATACTTCCAGAGAACCCTGAATCTTATTGATACCTTGGCATCAGAGATTGAACAGGATCTTCCTTCACATGCAATTCCCATAGATTTGATGGAATACACATTTGTGTTTATCAGCTAGAGGAAAGAGGAAGATGAACGATTCCAAGGATAAATGGAAAATAGCCTTGACTAGTAGATAAAGAAATTATAGCCTTAATAGTATCTAATCGTATTCAGGGGAAAAACGTTTCCCAAGAATGACTTTACTTTAAAACCATAATACTTAGAGAATCTGGAGCACATCCTTCAATCCTGATTGAAGGGCTTTCAACAAATTACCTCTCAGACAAAGTAGATGTCTTTTGTGTAGAATGCTGCATAAATACACTTTTACTTGCAACAGAAGGACAAGGTAGAGTGCCTCATGGATCACACAGTCTTCTGAGAGTAAATATAATGATAGGGCCTTGAATTAAAGCAAGGGACCAGCATCGATGAGTGGATGGGTACCAGGGAATTCAAAACAAGATGGCAGGATATCCCCCAAAGTAGGAATTTTCACTGAAAATTCCAGCTTCATTTACTTAATTTTTTTTCCTAGAACTTCATCAGACATTTTCGAGTCTGGTATGATCCTCTTGTGGAAACGAGGCATGGACTTGATGTCGATTTCCTGGGCAAAATTATTTCCTTACATGTATCTCTTATTTTTATACTAAGAGTTCTGAGCAACAAACAGGAAACCAAAGGACCCCAGAAAAGAGATAATTCTAGCATTCATATTGTAAAATGCCAATGGCCCTGTTATGTATGCTTCAGTTATCACTTAGCATGGCTCATTAGGCAATAAAACTTCACTGTAGGATATGAAAAAATATGCAAATACTCTTTCTCGTTGTAACTTAAAAAAAAGGTTTCTTTAATCTTGTCACGATAGATCACAGTTTGCATTTTCAGGTAATGTTCGTGAGCCTTTCTGCAGTGGAGATGGAGAGCATTTTATGAACTTCATATCTTCTTGTTTCAGTAGGGTCTTCATGGTTGTTACTATGTCTCCACAGCCAAATCAAAGCAGACATTTAAGGTAATTACTTAGATAATTAAGGGGAAACCTCTCCACTTTGCTTTCACTGCAGAGCCTTGACCTCTAGACAGATGAGGGAAGATGGGCAACAAAAAAGTGAATGATTTACCTGAGTTTTTCTTTCCTTTCCTTTCTTTCCTTTTCTTTTCTTCCCTTTTCTTTTCTTCCTTCCTTCCTTCCTTCCTTCCTTCCTTCCTTCCTTCCTTCCTTCCTTCCTTCCTTCCTTCGTTTCTTTCTTTCTTCCTTTCTTTCTTTCTTTCTTTCTTTCTTTCTTTCTTTCTTTCTTTCTTTCTTTCTTTCTTTCTTTCTTTCTTTCTTTTTTAGTCAGGTATTCAAATGATGGCTCTCCGTTGGTTTTCCCACCATACTTTGTAAAAATGGCAATCTGGGGCTTATCGTGAGTGGGTGGCAAGCAGTAACCTGGGATTTTTGTCTTTTTTGAGTACAATTCCCATGCTCCAGAGCATTCCTTCATTGAGCTTATTATTAAAAATTTTCAAAAGTATAAACCTCGGTTTTGCTTCTGTATGCAATATTATCTCGGGCTTTGCTTTAAAATATTTAACATATAATGCTTGTGGAATAAAAATGAAGCACCCTATAATTTCTGAATATTTTCTTTCTATTCCCATTGCACAAATGCCCTTTGTGGTTTATCCCATATGGAACCTCATGGAGCCCTGCCACATCTCTGATTCTGATATATCAGCAGTGCTTTACCTAACACGTGCAATTTATTCCTTTGGTACAATAAAGGTTAAAGAAGTTAGGGATGGAATACAACTTGAATTTGCAGCGCTGGCTGAGATAGCTAGTGTGCATAGAAGGGTTGGTTCATTTTTAGTTTTTAAATATTAGTAATTCTGATCTAAGAAGAGCAGTTTACTTGAATACATGTTACCTGTTTTACATAAATACAAAATAATCATTAGAAAAGCTCCATTTTGTACATTTTGTAAATTATTTACATAGGGTAAAGATATCATTAAACTACATGATGAGATTTAGATTTCTAAAAAAAGTATTGTTAAATGCATTTCTTTATGCATAATTTATCCTTCATGTATTCAACAAATACAGGAGTGTGTAAAATGTGGAAAGAACTATTAGAATTCTTGAAGGCACAGTTTATATATAAACTCCCTTTCTTTGTATAGATCATGCTTAACAATATAAATAATTGGGCATATACTACTAATGATTCTGACAATGAAATATAATGTAATTGGTTATAGACATTAATAACAAGCAGGACAAAGAGATTATTTCCTGGAGTCACTTCCAAAATTTCCTCAATGAACTTGAAAGTGTGCTATAAAACATTATAGAGTGCCTGATCGAGGTGAGGGCAGAAACACCAGATGTAGCTTTCCTTGGACTTGCTGAAAGGTCTTTATCGCATCAAGATTTAGGAAGCAAGTTACTATTCAAGGAAGGTGAAACCTAAGCCTGTAGTGCTAATCTGGCTATGACAGCCTGACCCTCATTTATCACTGAGGATGACTGAATCACTCTTGCTGGCTGGGGGTGACGTTTGCCTTTCACTGTTCAGGTGTCACTTGGTCAAAAGGGAAGATGTTGCCAGACAGGTTATCTTTGTTCAAAGAATATGAGTGTCTGTATACTTTTCACTACTCAAATCACCACACCTCTCTTAAAAGTAATTTTTATTTCTTTTTCCTAAGTGTCTTTTATGAGGGCACAAATTGAATTAGAAAATCAGGAATGTAGTTATCTGATAACTCTAGTCACAACTCTTCATATTTTAGGGTGAGTTGCTAAAGAAAATCTTTGAAGTTCATGTGATCTCAGTAGGCAGCATGAGTTCTGCCTACTGGTTTGATGGAGCTGGCATGCTAGGATTTTGGGGGGAGAGGCAGTTCAAAACTCCCTTTGGGGAAGCTAAAAACCAAATAGAGTTGTCCTCTTTCCTTTTCTCTGCCTTCCCTCTTTCCCCAGAGAAGACGAGTTAGAGAAAGAGAAGATACTTTGCCAAGTTTTTGGGGTGGCATCCCTCATCCTGGTTTCTTGTTTTTCCACTTAAATGAAGACACAAAGCAACAACTTGGCATTGTCCTCAGTGAACTGAAGTGCATAAAAATCAAGGTCTAGACTTACTTCCTGGAAACATTTCTCAGAGACCCTGTAAGGCCCCAAGAGCAGCTTGCAGCTAAGCTTTATCATTGGGCTCTTTTCTGGTCCTGGAATAATCAGAGGGCCTTCTGTGGGTGCAACCCTGTTTAGGGTCATCTCTCCTTTCACCTTTGAACTCAGGAGGTTCTAAGAGAATATTATGGGCTTCCTGGACATTGGTAAGCAGGGTTTAGGAGGTTTTATCACATCTTGGGCCCAAGGGCTGAAATACCTGGAGGTTAGCAGAGGCCACGCCACCCCCCAATTCTCCCTCCAAGGGCTGCAGTCTGCTGCTTGTGGTTCTGATTTGCTGCACACCACTCCCTGCAGGAAGCTCTGCCTCTGACCCTTGAAGACTCTTGCTGGGAGGCTTGCCAAGCTGTCTTCACTCCTGTCTCATTACCCCAGTCTGTACTGAGTTTCAGTTTCCCCTGCCTCATTCCCTACACCTTTCCGCAGATGGGGCTTACGTTCACGTCATCGTCACTCCTTATGTGCAGTGCAACCCCTTAGTCTTAGCCCCTCGTATTGAGACCACCTTTGGACCTTGCCAGGACTGTACAGGGTTGGAATTGCCACATGTCCTGGACTTCATTGGTGTGGACTGTTGTTCTCTCTGTAGCAAGATTACCTTTTCTGCCTGCCCTTGCTGGCACTTCTTAGATCAATTTATTTCACTCCCAAAAGGCCACTTTTGACTCCCTTCCCACAGCAGGTTACAGGAAGGTGGCAAGCATTTTAGCTATTTAAATTACAATTGTTTCCACATAAGCAGAGGCTATTGAGTGTGGTGTGGACGCACTTAAAGTGCTTCCTTCCAGGATTTGCTGCTTAAGACATTCCAAGTTAAATATGTCATAGTTTTTTAGTTGTTTGTTTTACATGTAATTTCATACTCAATGATCTCCAAACCTATTTATTCTGTTACAAGTATTTGTCCAGAATAACCCAATGCTTTCTTGTATTACTAGTTGTTGGATGTGCCATAAATGGCTTATCTTCAGCTATGTTCTCTCTGATTTCCTTAAAGTGAGAGGCTTTCAAAACAAGACACATTTTTGATTAAAATGTATTTAGTGTGCTATTTTAAACAGAAGACTTTTACCATGTTTTCAGAGAACAATCTTGAATATTTTTCAATAGCAAAGCATTTGAAAATTTATCTAAGAGACGCACATTTGAGTTGCTTGGGAGAGTACTTAAAGCAGTACTTGGTACACTGGCTTTAAGAATTTAGATTGTGTTGGGGGAGTCATCAACGTTTAATTTAGATCTCTACCTTTCATTCATCTTTCATTTGATACATTTCATAGATTTGAAATTGAAATTCTCAATAGTACTACCTGCCATAGGATCTTTATATTAATCTGGACTTCTACAATCAAGAAAGGCGATTGGGAGCACGAAGCTGAGATGAGACTCAGATGTTGAAGAGAAGGGAAAGTGTTTCAACCAGAATCAGACAGGAAACAGCATGCACGAAGGTGTGGCAGTACTAGAGGAAAGGGAAAGGCAGAAAGAGCTAGGGAAGGATGAAAGCGAGACAGAGATAGAATGAGACTTTATCAAAACTCCTAGGCCACAGCCTTTAGGGCGGAGGGTGAGAGTCGGGGTGATATGAGCCATCAGAGAAGGAGAGACGAGAGATAGTCACAGAGTCAAGGCATGAAGAGCCACCTCTGTCATGAGAGCTTTGGCATTCTCCTGAAGGCAATATGTAGACGCCGAAGAATTGTTAGAAGGGCATGTGTGTGAATAAATTATATTTTAAATCACTTAGGCTGTAGTGTAGAGAATGAATAGAAAGGGTGTAAAATTGGGTGAATACCAACCGAGAACATTGGCTTGGGGAGTGGGTAGGTCATGACATTGGTAGCTAGGTCTGGAGACCTATCTGATAAAAATTCCAGGTACAATACATATTAAGACCTATTGGGTGGACTCTGTCTGGGTGTGTAGGCTATTTAAAATTGAAACACTGTTAAAATCATCTTTTCCCCTTAAACAGAATATCTGAAAAACAACATGTTGAGTTTGACTTGTTTTGGGTTTCAGTAGGTCAGAATTTTTGCTTCTTAATAAAGAGTTCTTTTGGTGAGAATTTTACATAGAATAAAATTGTAAGCCTTTCATATAAACTAAAAGAGAATAACAGGCAATGGTGTCTTTATATTTTACAACTGTGGTGAGTTTAAAAAAAAAGCCCTCTGGGTAATATCAATTGACAAGAGTCAAAGAAATTAAGAAAAAGGCATAATTTGGTGCTACTATGAACAAGTTTTTAGAAATTTGTTACTCTGAGCTTTTATTCTCCAGATGTTACCCAGATTTACAGTTCCAAATCTGCCTGTTGATTTAGGACATGTTTCTTTTACCATAGCAGGGTTATAAAAAATACAGTGCTCTACCCCCAATAGGCCCAGCAGTGAGACCAAGGCATTTTCTATGAAAACTGTTCCTTGCTCCAAGAATCCTCCCCAGGGTATTCATTGGCCATTTAAAAATTTCTTTACGTGAGTTCATTACTTATATACCCAGAAAGCAGTGATTCCAGATGTGTGTCTGAGTTAAGAGCTTTGGGTACATGTCAATGCAATTTACCCTTCTCCTGGTAAGTCTATGAGTGGTCAGCAACAGATATGAAGCACCTACTATGTGCCAGGCACTAGTATCATGGTTGGTGCAGTACACAAAACAGTCTTTTTTCATATTTTGGGAGTGAGGAGACAGACAATAAATACAGAGATCAAGAGTCAGATAGTCTAGACAGAAATATTTCAGGCTTTGTGCAACATCCAGTTCCTGTTACAACTACTCTATTGTTTTAGCACAATAGCAGCCATAGGCAATGTGTAATGAATAGCTGTTTTCATAAAACTATTTACAAAAATACGATAGGGCAGGATTTGTCTTATGGGCCATATTTTGCTGATTCCTGACATAGATCAATAAATACATAAGCTCTTTTCATAAGGAGGGCACAACAGAATAAAGCAGAGGGGAGGTCCTGGATGTGACTGTTCTGGCTGCAGTGGTTGGGGAACTTTTTGTGAGTGGATTAAATCTGTGTCCACGTGATTAAAGAACAAGTTGTCAGTTTCATCAGTTTATCTTTTTAAAATATCTGTAAGGCTCTTCAAGTTAAGGTATAGATAAAATATTTAGAGTGTTGGGACTATATAGGACAGCCTAATGTGTGCAGGGGCTCAATCATTTTGCACTGTTGTTGAAGGCAGTTTATTAATTAAGCCTTTATTAATTCATACTTCCTCTTAATTTCCATGGCATTTGTTAAATTATGATGCTTAGGATCACAAAAATGTAACGCTGGGCAATGTCTTTTGTATATGTTGCCCTGAAGTGCGTGCACAGTGTTTTGTACTAGTTTCTATCCTGGGTGCCTAGTTTGTTCTCTTTACCCTGTTGGCATTCCACAACTATTGGGTTATCATTCCATGCAGTTCAGAAAAGTTAAAAAAGAATGCAGCTAGGATTCCAACAAGAAGTGGCTTAGATTGATCATTTGAATCACAGTATATCAATGATGGTGAAACCATTAACTGAAGAAAAAGAAGGGACATAGTTTTGAATCTCAAGTCGTCTTTCTGATAAGATCTGTATGGTTAGTTGTTTTAAGCATAGTTATTGTTGAGTCCTGAGCCATATAACTAATAGGAAAGAAAGCTTTATCAGTATGACCTTTGGCTTGCTTGGTTAAAGCATGTGGAGTACTCTGTCAGATAACAGGTATTGTTGTCTGTGTATGAAGAGCTGGATAGGAGTCAGGGACTCGGACTTCTAAGATCCAGCTGGAAAGGAACCCAAGAGTTATAACTCAAGTAAAATAAAATGAGAGGAAACAAAAGGTGCCATAAGACAGAGAGCGTGGTTTCAAGTACAGATGCAGCAATTCATTTAATAGGAATTTGATGAGGACTTGTAATGAGCTGGGCACTGCTGTAGGCACCGGTGAATGTAGATACAAGTGGATCAAAGTGAGTTGGATTTATTTGGAAAGCTTTCAAAGAGAAAGTGGGAATTCACCAGTGTCTTGAGAAATAAATGGGATTTGAATATAGGAGAGCATTTTTGGAGGATTTTAGGGCAAGCATAGTAGAGAAATAGGAAAAACTCCAGAGAGGTTTGAATACAGTTTCCATGGATATCATGTAGAGAGCTTAAGTAGAAATAATGTGAGGAAGGCAGGTTGGGGGCAATTATGGAGGGACTTAAATATAAAGCCCTCAAAGTTGCAATTTAACCTGATAGCATTAGACAGCAATTGGAGGTGTTGGGCAATAACATGGTAAAATTAAAAGTTAAAACAATTGACCTGGAAGAGGTTTGTATATAGAATTATAAGTTGGAGCGGGAAGAAATTAAGGACAATGCAGTTAATTAGGAGGCTATTTTAATTGTTTATAGGCTACGAGCAGTAATTAAAATGGTGGCAGGGAGAATGGGAAGAAAAAGTGGACAATATGAATATTATTTTGAGGGCAAACTCAATTGGACATTGAATAGAATAGAGGGAAGAAGCAAAGAACAATCTAGAATTTAGAAAATGATAATTTTCTTAAAAGAAATCACTCCCCCCCACCCCACCCCCCAAAAAAAACTTAATAAAAGAAAGTTGTATAGCTTAAGAGAGTCTCTTAGGTCAAGTAATTCTTCCATTGATTTACTGCAAAACCTTGATCAAGTTATTTGAAATCTTAGTGAGTCATTTGTGAGGTGAATAATAATAATACTAATACTCCTTTTAAAGAACTGACTGTTCATTCATTCATCAGATAGTCCACAAATTCTTTTCTGGGTCCTGAGGATAGAGGGTGAATAAATAAGATGAGATCACTGCCTCCAAGGAGTATACTTTCTAGAAGAGACAGGTTACTTTCAAGTTAGCAAGTGCACATGGCAACTTTGGGTTCTGGCATGCATCAGAAAGTAACATTTGATTCAACATAGAGTAATGGGATTCAGAAGGGATTTTTTTAGGTAAATCTCAAGGGAGGGGGCTCTCTGAGGAAATGATGTTTGGAGTCATACCTGAATGATGGGAAGAAGCCAGGCTTGCGAAGAGCAGAGAAAGCAGTGTAGAGGGGACAGGAGGAGCAAGTACATGGCTTGGCTTATCTGAGGAGCAGTGTAGCCGAGTTTTCACCTCATCTGTGAACAACTCTGAAAAATGGGACCGATTCAGACATGCACACCTGCAACGGTAGTGCTTGGTGGTCAGTCTGTGGATGGAAATTAGAGCAGATTTAAAAGGGACACCTGCCCTCTAGTGTCCTTTATGAATTATTGAATTCTTTTCATTGGGCTTTTTCCAACTCTTCTCAATAACCATGGAGGATGTTAAAAGTGTGCAAGTGCACACTGGCTCAGTGAAATGCATTAATATTTCCTTATGTGGGAAACAAAGAAAAAAATTCTGAGAAGCCAGCTTCGGCCAGAGAGAAGTTACATTTACTTTTTTATTTATTTATCTAAAGGAGAAGGATTAGGAATGGAGGGGAACAAGAAGTATTCTGTTGAGAGGAATGACTTGCATATTGCAGCTTGGTCTGTTCATTCTTATACAAACTAGGGCCAAACAATGGTCCCATTAAGTGTTATTTTTTCCCCTCGCTTCAGTGTTTTTCATTGGGGGGAGGGAAACTTCTAGAATCAGGGAATACTTTGATTCTGGGGCGTGGGTTTAAGTTCTGTCTGCTCACCCACAAGAAAATTCTAAAAACGGGGCCCTACAATTTTCTTCTTCATGAACTCTGGTCACCTTTCTCGGTTTTTGTCCATCCCCTCTGGTTCAGGAGGCGATAGTGAGGGAGCAGAGAATAGAGTGAGAAGCGCCGGACCGTGCCCACCTCCCTCCCAATGTCTGTCTGGTGTCTCCCTCGCTCTGCTCCTGCCATATTGGACTTCTGTTCATTCATCTCACTCCGCTCTTTGCCGCTCAGAGGCCTTTGGAACGACTGTTTCTCTCTCTGGATTGCATATCTTTTCTCTGTCCATTTCCTAACATCTCATTTTTTTGTCGTTACTCCTGAGGTCCTTCCTCCGACAAACTTCCCTTTCTCCCCACACGTCTGTTAAGGGTTCCGATCCTCAGCATCTTACACTTCAGCTTCCTTCCTCACTGTTCAGGACCTTAGCGGTGTGACTTGTGTTCCTATTGCTCATGGATTTCTCTCTGTACCGCGTAGTCTCTGGTGCTTGGTCTTGCGTATGAGAAGGGGCATGATAAATACAGAATGGGCAAAAGTAGGTTTGCAGTTGTTGTAAGGAAACTAATACCATAATTAATAAATGACAATACAAGGTTAAACTGTGTTTTGAATACTCACAACTGTAAACCTGCTTTTGCCCCACCCTGTATTTGTCAAATATATTGCACTAAAATAAACAGATATTGTTGAGACAGTGCAGGGTTTTTGGAAGTTGAGGGCCTCTGTAAACACAGCATTGGAAAATTGATTTCATTAGTTGGCTGTGAGTAACAGAAACAAACAAGACATCAGTGGCTTAAGATAGAAGTTATTTCTCCATCATGAAATCCAGGGCTGGTTTGATGACTCTGCTCCTCAAAGTCTGCAGGGACTCAAGATTTCTCCAGCATATCACTCTGCCGTTGCTAGTGCTGGATCTCAGACACATGGTCCAGGACTGCTCTGTGCCCCAGGCAGGACTGTGGAGGAAAGGATTAAGGGAGGGACAAAGAGCTTGTGCCACTTTAGGAAAGTTCCTGATTCATTGGACTCTTCTGCTTACATCTCATTGGCTGTTAACTTAGACATGTGGCCACATCTACCTGCAGGGGAGACCGGGAATGTAGCCTTTATTCTCGGCAGCTCTGTGTCCAACTAAGATTTCTGCTACTCTGGAGAAAGATAAAGGTACTAGGGATCGACTGGGTCTTTCCCAGGAAGTCAGGGTAGACATCGCAAAGATCAGACTTCAGCTGAATGACCACTTGGCAGATCATCAAGCATTCATTGTGACCTTGAATTCAAGACTTTGATTCTATAATTTGTAATAAAAATTAAGGTCACAAGAGTTACTGATACTAAAATATGTTCTTTTGAATAATGGTTTCTGTTTTTGTTTTGTTATTTTGGTGGAATTCGTAGAGGAGACAAATATCAAGGATGGTTTTAATAAGGAATAGCATGCTTTTCTCAAGAAATAGATCAACTTGCAAGAAGTTTAATTTTAACTGGATTCAAGATTATATGGAAGCCATGTAAGTCTTTAACTTTCCAAATGTAAAGGAGAGTAAGTGTGGTTTCAAAATAAAGAAAAAAAAATAGTGACAGGCCATGTTTATACAGCACTGTGATTTAAGGACATTTGGCTCTGTAACAGACCCCAAAGCTAGATAGGTTTACAGATGGGAACCTGAGAAATTAAGACCAGGCCAGAATCAGACAATTTGTAAGTGATGAAGTCAAGACTGAACCATGTTCATGCCTGATTTTTAAGTTTTTCCTCCTGTCTCCAAATGCATGTCAAAACCTGATGAGGGAACATGTGGACATTTGGATGAGAAAAGATGCATCTGCTAAATGTCTTCCTGGTAAAGCAGGCACTAGGAGGAATTATGATGTGTATATGGATACCTGGTATTCTTAAGTCATAGTTTGTGGAGAAATTTCCTATGAAACCCTCCACTGTCAGAACTTTTAATGACTTCATTATTCCACCAAAGGCAGCATTGCAGAGTGGCAGGGAATACTGTCCTTTGACAAACAAGGGACAGCACACATACATTGAAGACATGCTGTGGTCTATGCTCTGGTGTCACTAAGCAACCAAGAGCAGTTGCTTTGTATTCTGAGTTATTCACTGAGCTGGGGGCAGGGGCTCTCCTAGAAGCACCTTCAAAGCTAGGCTTTATGGAGAGCTAGATTAAATGAAATTCAAGGATATTATGGCTGCTCTCCCAGGGTATCTATTTCCTGACACATGTCCCGCCCCTGCTATTTCAGCCAGTCACGTATGAGTGCAGCTGCCACTTGGCCTGATTCAGAATTTCTCACTCACAGGTTTAATTAAAATTTCTAGCAAGCACCATCTATCATTTCTCTCTTGTAATTTTTCTCTCCCAGAGAGAGAAGCACAGTGCTCATTACCTCTTGCTTGTTTCTATTGCCTTTGTTTCTTTAGGAAAAGGTGAGGAACCCCTTTAAGAATTTGTAGATTTTCATTGGGAACCTTAATGCAAAGCAAATCACTATTGTGGATCTGTGCTTTTAGCTACAAATATGTGAGTGAACTCCCTGAGGTTTATTATTTAACTCAGTGAAATATAAAGACTGAGAACACAAAATTAGCAGGAATTATTTTTGATGATATAGCGGAACAGTTTCCACCTTGAGAGAGCCAGACCCCCCAGGTCTTGTGCTTGTAGAAATGAGGATCATAGGCTCATTTTAGAGTCTCAAAAAGCAAAAGGAAACTTGCACCTTCATCAATGGTAAGGGCGGGTAGGCACCAAAACATTGGGCTTTAGGTCAAATTAGTGTAATTGGTTGATGATACTAATCAATTGATGTTCTACATAGCACATGTATGTTTTTATTAATTAAAATGAGGACTCAGTTATTTCTTTTTTCTTTTATTGATTTTTTATAGAGAGAAGGAGGGAGAGAGAGAAACATTGACTTGTTGTTCTACTTATTTATGCATTAATTGGTTGATTCTTGTATGTTCTCTGACTGGGGGTTGAACCTGCAGCCTTGGCATATAAGGATGATGCTCTCACTACCTGCACCACCTGGCTAAGGCCTAAGCTATTGCTTAATGAATAAGTTTTGCAGGCAAATTCTCTCAGCATGATATATAAAAAAAAAAAGAATGAAGATTTTTAGAATAAAATATAAAATGGAGCCCTGGTACTGTTTTGTCACTTTGAGTAAGCCATGTAACAACTGTGAGAATGGATTTTCTCATCTATACTAAAGGGATTAATGATAGCTATGACATCTTTGTTCTGAGAACTAGGAAGGATACCTAGTCCAGTAATTAGCAAATAGTAGCCTTCATCATCATCATCATCATCATCATCATCATCATCATCATCATCATCATTATCCTCATTCTGTCAAAACATGGGGTTTAAAAGAAAGGTGAAGTAAAAGGGTTCCTTAGTTGTGAACTGATTGGGAAGCACTGTCTGAAGGCTCAACAAAGTTAAGGCTCAGCTGATAAGGGCAAAGCCAGCTTGAGCAAGTCATACCAGTTTAGGGCTCCTCGTCCTCGTCTCTGGAAAGGAAAGCGTTGGACTCCTGATCACTAAGGTGTTTCTAGCTTAGGCAGTTTATATTTCTCACCACCCAACCAAGACTTCCTCTCCCCAGCTCTGCCAGCAGTAGTAGTATTGTCTTGTGAGTCGCTGCCCTTCTGTGAGCCCGTGTCTTTGTCTGTAAAATAGATATAAAATGATCTGCCTTCCAGATTATTGTTCATTAAGAGCGTGGCCCAGAGCAGAAATTGCCTCAATTGTAAGTGGCAGCTGATCACTCTTAAGGAGCTCACGCTGCCCTCCCCACGGTCATGGTTCGCTGGGATATTCACCATCATGGCCACACTCTTGGGGTATGTGCCATGATTCCCATATCCTTCCTCCAGGGGCTTTAGAATCAAACACATGTTCTCATAAGCAAGTAGGTCCTTGGCATATCTTCTATTTCCACTCTGATGTAAAAGCATTTACCCTTCATTTCTAAGATACCCCTTTCAGTACTTTTTCTTAAAGAAGTACTAAAAGTATTTGTTTTTCTCATCTAGGTGGTCCCTCTAACTTAAGGTCTGAGGTTGTAGGTTAGATTCATCTACAGACCACTTGGCATCTTCTGGCTTAGCCACAGAAGGCTCCAGTGAACCTTTTTGTTCGTGGAGAACACAAAGGGGCTGCGGGGTTGGGGAAAATAGAGAAAGTTCAAGTTCCTCCCTCACATTTTCCATGCTCCATCTTCAGGGATCCTGAATGTCAAGGACAGCTTGTTTGACCTGTGCGAGTTGTAGCTATTTTGTCAACCAAGCCCCACCTACTCGATGTATCTCAGACCCATACTTCACAACATGATTGCTGAGGCAAAAAACAAAAAAAACAGCCCACAGGACTCAGACAGTACATCCTTAAAGGCTGCATGGACAAGTAAGGTCAATGACACAAACTTTGGGTGCCCTACCACCCCCTCTTCTATTCATCCTGAGTGGGTGGTATTCTGTCATCTCTCATGACGCTCTCACCTAGCCTCTCTGAATCATTCTGACACATGGAATGATCCAGGTCCTTGCTGGAAACTATTTTTCCTTACTCCTGACACATTCTTACTGTATCAGAGCTGTGCTTAACTAGGAAGTGCCAGATGGCACTGAATTACCAGCTGCTTAATCTTTAAGAACGATATTATATACAGAACAGAACGATGTGCGTGCTGATTAAAGGACTTGCTGATGTCCTGGGAATCAGGGATTGCCCCAGTCACCTTCACAGCTGTGTCTTGATGATTTGCATGGATCACAGGCTTCTTGGGGACTCTTTACGAAGTGTGTCTCTCCCTTTACTTTTTCTACTGCAGCCCTTGGAGTTTTTTGCTTTGAACTCTCTGTCATTCAAAGTATTGGATGATATGCCTCTGTCACTGGAGGGTTGTTAGCCTTCCAAGTGCCTCTCTGTAGGATGATCGCTCTTCAGGGACATAAATGACACAAACAAACAAAAACAAAAACAAAACACAAAACAGAAAAAGCTGTTAACATAGATGATTTTACTTTGATGGGAGAATTGGCATTATAATTCTGGAACATGTCAGCCTGTCTAGGGATTGCCTTCATGCTAATACTGATTGTGAGTTCCATAGTTATCTGAAAGGCAGACGTCATGGACAAGTCCTGCAAAAGGACTTAGTTTTCCATGAAGAGCTTTGCTGAAAAACTGAAGGATAAAAACAAAGCCAATGCAAAACCTACTCTCTTTATCTTTCCAAAGGCAAGCCACCTTTGTTGGGGCCACCTCAAATAGCTTAAAGTGTTCCTGATTATATCTCATAGCTATGTTAAACAATCACAAAGCTTGCTGGACTTTCAGTATTTAAAAACAGATCTGTGTTTACATCAGTTGAGTTTTTTTTTTTTTTTTAAATTGGGAAAAGGAGAACTTTATCTGAGATGTCAGCATCAGTCTATCAACTTGTAAACAATTGGCTAGTTAGAAATGCTGGTAGAGATTACTAAGAATGTCTTGAAGTGGATTTTTGAAGATCAACCAAAAAGACTAGCTTCAAATCTTATCACTTAATACTGTGTGTTGTCCCTTTATTGAAATACTCATAGAGTAAAAGGTTATCATTTGTTCGTTATGTGCAAAAATACGTGTTCAATAATAGTAATGTAGAGTTAATATTAATAATAAGTTACATCTCAAGATATACCTTGGTCATTCTGCTGAGGTCCTGGAAGATAATCAGTAATGTAGGACAGAAATGATTCTGTCTACCAGTAACCTCTGTGGATGTTGGCCTTGTGTGGAAATGCTGTTTATTTAACTAGATAAAAATAGATTTCTGCCTCTATCAATGAAGTCACAAAATTGATCACAAAAGGAATAGAACACAAGTGGGCGGGACATTATTAATGCTGCTGAACTGCAAATGTGTATCTCCTTCAGTGCCAAACATCACACCCCTAACTTTCTTGATAACTATTTCATATTTTCAATCTATCTTTGAGGGTTTACCAAAAATAAGTGAGAAAAGGCTTCTAAAACTATTAAAAACTTACAGTCACTACCCTGTTGATTCTCAACAATAGCTATATAATAGAATTACCCAGAGGACTTTAAGAAAATTGCCTTCCATAAGAAATTCTGATTAAATTAGTCTGGGATAGGTCTGGCAATTCACATTTTAACATGAATCCTAGTAATTGCCTTTATTTCCCCATGTGAATTATTTTTTCCTTAACACTAAGAAATGGAACAAGCAGTTCTTAAAACTGATATACACATCAGTTGAGCACTTATCTGTGTTTGGTAAGGGAGAATAGAAAGTAAGACAAAATTCTTGGTCTCAAAAAGCTCACAGACTTTGTGTTCTCTGAAATGTGCAACACAAATCCTACTCTGCAGCTCATTATACTGTGTGAACCTGGCCAAGTTGTTCAGTCTCTCTGATCCTCGGCAATTAAAGTGCAAAGGGAGAAAGATAATACCTTGCACATGAGGTTGTCAAAGGTGTTAAATGAGATAAATAGTTCAATAGAGAGTCACTATTATTATTATTATTGTATTATGCTCACCATTTTTACTATATATTGTGTATAATAATTTATACAACTACATACAATATATGCAATTTACATATATTATACATAATTATGTGTGTATAATTAGCTTGTGTATGTGTATAAATGCACACATGCACACTAAATGTTGCTCTCACAAATATTCTAGAGTGAAATATAGATTAATTTAGAAAACAAAAGCAGCTTAGTGATTTTAACCCCAGTAAAAGAAATACAAGGCATTGATGAGAAATGTTGGGGAAAAACATGTTTACTGCTTTTGTTCCAATAGAATTTTAGCAATGCAGCACTAAATTTTTATTCCAGGATGAACCCACGCACTTGTATGCTGCTGCCACCTACTGCCCAGATTTAAGAACTGCAATTTTGCTACCTGTTTCCTTCACAGGTGTTCAAGGTTGAAAACAGCATGGTGCCTCGTTAGCGATTTTGAAACAGATATTGCATAACGTTGAGATGTGGCGGTGGGAATTTATTTGTTTCCGTTATCTTTTCAAGTACATAAGAGTGAATAGCTGACTGATCCAAGTGAAATGTTTACTGGCTTCTTGCTGGTCACATGGCTTGTCTGTCTTAAAGGTATCAAGGGGCCTTTGCAACATGAAACAGCGTACATTCTCTTCAGCGATGCACTGCTGCCCTGTGTAGCCACCGCAGCTGCTCTGTGATCACTGTCATTGTTCCTGTGGTAAAATGGTCTGTGAGTCTTACATGTTAACTAATTGTGTGGGAGTAAACACAGCACTAAAAGGAGAACCCAAGTGACAGGAAAAACAAGGAATTATAGTTGAGAAGGGGAGGATGATTAACATGTTTTTGCAGAAAAGGTTTCAGTCTAATTTGTCTTTGTATGAACAGTCATATGGTGTTGAACAGTGTTCCTCAAATTTGGCACTATTGACATATTACACCAGTTAATTCCTTGTGGTGGGGACTGTCCTGTGAATTGTAGAAGGTTTATTAGCATCTGTGGCCTCTACCCACTAGATCCAGTGCAAACGTCCCTCCCATCTGTGAGAACCAAAAATGTCTCCAGAAATTGCCAAATGTCCCCTGGGTTGAGAACCACAAAGGAAAAAAATGCTGTAGTAATTACACATAAATAAGTGATTTTTATCATTTTTAATTTATTTAGGGTTTGTACTAATTGGAGACAAAGACAATGTGATGCCTAGTGAATTGTAAGCAAATTCAGTCAATCGATTCATTCATTTATTCACTAATTCATATATTCAAGAGTGGCAGCATTATATTATAAATGGTCTGAGTTTGTCATTAAACTTTGTGATTAAATAAATTGACTGTAACCTAAAGATAGTAATTATATCTGCTTCATAAGAGTAGAGTTAAAATTAAATGAGATATTGCATTTAAAGTTCTTAACTCAGTGTCTACTAATTAATAATTACTCAATAATTACTGGTTATTATTTAATAGTTATTTTTATTAACTACTGTGTTCCAGGGATTGTGCTAGCCCCTAGAGAGATAATGTTGGTTAACTCAGAATTTTTCCAAAGTACATTAGAGTTGTGTTGGAGAAAGAAGTTAAATAAAGGTATCTATAATTAATTAATCACTATTGTGATAGCTGATGGGAGTATAGGGTGCTATTAAGTGTCATTTTTATTGGAATTGACATTAAGATGACAGAGATGCTTTTAGAGAATCAAATGCTAGTTAATTTGTTGAAATAGAGAAAACACCCAGCTTCCTGGAACAGCAGGATGACCCCTATATTTAAAAAAAATTATGCCATCCTATGCACTCTGAAACCAATTAACAGAAAAGAAATATGTTCACCTCTAAAATGTGTTTTACCTATGTTTATAACTCAGTTTTATGCTGAGTTATAAAATAAGAGGCATTTTAGAGTGATGGTTGATTATAACATTAACTATGACAAAGTGTTTTTCTAAGATGGCATGATATATACAAGCATGACTCTCAGAGCCTGTTCTGGAAGATTCTCTAGTGTGATAAAATGTTTGGTAAGCCAGTTTGTCTTTTGGGCCTCACTTTTTTCCTCTGTCAAATGGGGATATATCCCCTCCCTACTCTATCAAGTCAGAGGGGAAGCCATGATTCCCACCTGTGAATCAGTGGTGTATTCTGGGAAGACGGTAACATCAATCCTGGGGTGGGGTAGGATGGTATGATATGAATGATTGAGGTACTTGGGACACATCCCCCACCTGACTCAGTCAGCCATCTTTCAGCCTGGACTGCTGCAGTAGCCTGCAGACTGGCCTACTGTATCTATTCTTTTGTCCTTTCTATCCAGTCCAGTCACCCCTGTGCATCTAGAATGAACTTTTAAAAATGTAAACCTGTTATTTTCCTCCTCAGAGTCCTTAAAGGGCTTTGCATTGAATTTAGAGGCCAGGATCCTTAAATGGCTCTACAGAGCTCCTGCCTGGTTCTTCAAGGTGTTATGATAACACTAACCACCATTATCACACATTCACTTCTGTAGCATCTTCAGTGAGCAATGGATGCCCCACATCAGTGACCCAATGGGTTCTCATGGCTGAAATATTCTCTGCCTTCTGCTGCCCCAGCTTCCTTTGACAGATAAACATGTACACATCCTTCAAGGCTCTGCACAAAAAGTTCATCATCCAGGCATTCTTCTTGGACTTCCCAACCCTGTTAGTTCTCCTCTAGATCCACTTGGACTGCATTTTATTACATGTCACAGAAAACTGTGTTGACGGTGGCTTGAATTTCACATGCAGTGAAGTTCAGAGATTGATTACTACTGCTGTTGGTTCATCAACCCAGGGATCCCATGAAGGCTTTTTCCATCTTCTCACATGTTGCCCTGGGTGTGTTGGCTTCCATGTTCACATGTCTCTCCACGTGGTTGTAAGGTGGCTGCTGTGAGCTGGAGACGCTGTGTCTGAGTTTGAAACAGGAAGGGAGTGGAAGGAGTGGTGTGTGTCATGGCCTCCTTTTGGAGATCTCCTTCCCACTTGTTGGCCAGTAGACTCCTATGGCCACCCCCACTGGAAGGAAAGCTGAAGACATGAGTGTTTAGACTTCCCAGGCTTGAGAGTAGACACAAAACGAGAGAAGGAGGTTGAGAATGGCTGCGGAGTCAGCCTAAATTGAATTTCAAACCCAGTTTTGTTGATCCTTTAACCTCCTGCAATTGTCTTTTACAGTGCCCATCTCATTTGCACTTATTTGTTCAACATCTGTTTCCTCACTAAATGCTATACCTCTCAAGGGAGGGAAGTGTTGGGTTTATTCTGTATGATGTCCCCAGTGGCTGACAGATTGCTTGGGTATAGTAGTTGCTTAGTAAATGTCTTCTGAAAGGAAGAATAAAGAATACAAACAACCTAGGGTTGGCACTGTGGAGGATAAAATGTTGGGTAAGAGTCCTTGCTCAAAATAAGCATTTGTGTTTCCTTGTTCTTCATTTTACAAGAGATAAGGCAAAGAAAGAGTAATTTTAATTCAGACTTTTATAAAATTCCAAGAGAATGATTCAAAGGAAGAATAAATGGCATCTAATTTGGAGATAGAAGTCATGAAAGCCTTGAAACTATTCACAACAGATACAGATGTGGAATGGCTTTCTCTGTGTCACCCAGGAGAACATAGGCTGTTCAAGGAACATGACAGCATTTGGGAAACAGTGAGTAATATGGCTTAGCTGATGCCCGTTTTAGGAAGGTGTGTAATATATGGGGAAGAAAGCTAGAGTTGAATTGAGGTCATATTTTAAAGATTCTGGAATGGATGTAGCAAAGATTTTTTGGTAAAGGGTAAGTTTAGTCTTGTAGTAGTGTGTACAGTGGCCCTAAAAAGAAAGGCAGAGCAGCTGGAAAAATTGTTGCTTGTTCAAGAAAGAGAACAATTACCTGATAAGGGTTCACGGTACTAAGAAAGTATGGAACTGATTTGAGAGATATCAGAAATTCAAGTCTATTGGGCTTGTGAGCTTCTTAATGTGGGCTGGCTTTCCTGTTTATCTATCTTGTTTTGAGTTTATTCTGCTTGTCTCCCATCTAAAGCCACATGTGCTGAGGCATTTCTCAAACCTTCTGTTATTCTTGGCTGAGATTTCTTCTAGCTCATCCCTAAGAAGAAGCCCCTTTAAATCCTAGGATCCCATAACTATGTGGTATTCTCTGGACTAGAAGAGATTTCAATATAAGGAGTTGAAACATATGCTTATAATTTTATGTTGTCTCTTATAAAGCACAATGTCAGAGGGTAGAACAGATAACCTACGAAGTTATTTGGAGGTGAGAGTACAGCAGAAAGTTCACTTCAGGGTGTTTCTTTTTATCTCAGTCCAAGTCCCAGTCATTTTTCCCTTTCTCCTTAAATACTGGAAGTACGTCTCATCTAATCTTTCTTGCTCCAGGTCTTGACTTCTCTATGGATCTGCGGAAGAATCTTTGTGTGATAGAGATCCTGTCCCACCACCCCCTTGCTTAAAACCTGTCAGTGACCCTCCCTATTCCATGGGCATTAGCTCCTCAAAGGGCATCGTACACTTGGTCACTGTTTACCTCACTAGACATGTCTCCTGATAGTCCTTCCTCATCCCTCTCACATTGCAGCCAGGATAATAGTGAGCTACCCAGGGTTATGTACTAACCACGCTGCTTACATTTCTGTTCCTTTGCACAGGCTTTTCCCTCTCAGCCTGTGATGCCCTCTTTATCGAGCAAAATCCTGTTTTCCTCTGAGACGCCAATCATTTCCTCCAAGAAATACTCACACGAATCATTGCCCCTCAAACACTAGGTTGAAGATGTCTCCTGTATGCTTTCACAGCATTCTTTGCAAAGCTGTCCCACGATGAGCTGGACAGTTGTATGAGGGAGATCATTAAAACTATGTCAGAATAAAAAGAAATGTAAAATGTGGTATGTGCATAGACCTATTTCTGCTTCGGAGTGTTAAAGAAAGTTGGAAATAAAACTTCCTATAAAAATGTAACATCAAGAACATAGATAACCAAGAACCTACCAAGGGAAAGATCAAATAGGCTTAAAATGAAAATAAAAGAAAAGAAAAATCAGGAGAAATTAAATCCTCTTCCCGAAGACCTCTTAGGATGTAGGAGAAACAGAGAAGAAAGGGTGGTCGGTTCGAGATGTAAGAATGACTAGATGGTACAGCTACTCAGAGACTGGATAAGGGAGTTTAGTGAAAGCATGGGAAGAGCTAGAAAAGGCCTTGAGGGAGGGAGAATTCTCTAAAAGGAGATGCTAAGAGGGGAGAAGCGAGGGTTTTAGGTGCTGATGTCAGCCTGCAAAGACCATGCCAGGTCGGTGTGGATGGATAGTGCATCTCAGTGTGAAAGCTTCGGTGCTGAGGTCTTGAAGACCTCAGATGGGCATGCTTTTAATAAGCACTTTTAGAAGCTAATGGGCAGAACATGGAATATCCCTTTCCATTAAATACTGTTTATTAATCATATTAGGTACAAAAGGAGATAGCAGGGATCTTTGAATTTGGAAGCCACAGATATGACTTTAACATTAACTACAATATTTTTGTTTTGATCTTACTGCCTAAGCTGGTTAGGTGCTAGGGGGCATGACTCACTAAGTGACAGAAAAGAGCTTTGGCCTTAAAATATATTAGAGCAAACAAAAGATGACATTTAGATCTAAATCAGGAAGGAATTGCTTCATTGCCAGCTCTACCTCCCTGGATAGTACAGATAAGGATGTGGCATCGTGCTGTCAAAATGGTGACATTTCTATTAGCAAGTTAGGCACGGAGTCTATATATGAGGCCTTTACACAAGCAAGTACATTACTGGACGTTTAGCTGAATTGGAAACAAATATTAGGAAATATAGGTTAGACTTGTCAATGAGGAGTGGATACTGTGGTTCCTTCTACATCATATTTAACTCAAAATAAAAGGGACACACGATGGTGTTTTACTAGAAAAACCATGGTTTCCTATTGATCTGCAGAGATACTGTTATGCATCTAAGTTCCTGAAGTGTGTGAAGATATTTGTACAAACAGAAACATACCATGTGCAATGGGCTATTGAGGAAAGAAAATGAAATGGCCAAGGGTCCCACATGGCTGATTTGTTCTGTGGACTTTGTCACTTGAGAGAGATAGACCATGTGGATGAATAGAAAGTTATCCCAGTGTTCCAGCCAGGCCCTACTTAGTCAAACAACATCCCTCCCACAGTAGCTGAAGGAGGAAAAGACACAGTGATGAGGATGGGTGTATATATATTTATATCAGAGGGGATAAATTTATGTAAGTTTTTTCCCTAACTATGTATATAACACACCTGTATACACACCCTCCCCCACACGAAACACTTTAGAAAATCATGAACAAAATTATATAAATGAGATAATAAAGATAGAAAATTATGGAAATATAAAAATAGAAGATGGGATGGTGAAAATTTTAGTGTAAACTTTGGCAAGACAAGAGATGCCAGAATTCTTGGAGGTGACAGTGCATGTAAGAGCAAAGAAAATCACCATGAGAGCTTTGTGAGGTCGTGTCTCAGAACAGGGAGCATTTGAGCAGGCAGTTGCTGGTGATAACTTCCTAGGGCATTAGTTATGTGTGACTTTTATCAATAGAGTTTGTGTCTTCCTCCCCTCAGGGACCTCTGGGTGGCCCTGTGGAACAATAGGCTCATTTGTAAGTGAGCATGTGACCAGTCTCTTAAGCACAAATGGAGAGACACAGTCAGTTATGAATTGTTTAATTCTTCTGGACTTCATCTTTAAGAAGACTGAACAATTTGGAAGCTCTAAACTTCACCTACTCATACTGGAAAATGAATGATGGAAATAGAATATTTAGTAAATAAAAACTTTTAAATTCAGAACAGGATAACCTATTGACAATACATAGTAAAAAGAATGGCTGTGTGGGAGATAAAGACAAAAGACTTTTAAATTTGTATACAAAGTAGTATTTTTACATAGATATTTACAGGTGAGATTGGTTTCTATTTTTCCTCTATGCTCTTGAGGTGTTTACACAGCATGAGAAGCTGAGACAGAGGAAGACTTTGGTGCCTCCGAGAAGATTTTTGGAACAATGACAGGGAACACAGTGATTGAGCCTTGGAGAGCGTGCGACATTGTATGAGAGTGGAGGGAGAAATAAGAACAAGGAATCATGATCTTAGAAAGAAAGTTTCTAGGAGAGAAATGCTGAGACTTACAATGGTTTAAGAGTCAGGAACATCTTATAGAGAAAAGGAAGATAAACTAAAAGGAAACAATACAAGAAGTGAAGCTTTATGTTCCTAAATTAATGTCACAGTCTTATCTAAGGATATTACAGTGGTTTTGCTTAGTGTTGGAAAAATCCAAATATGTGTCATATGAAAATAACTTTAAAAAGTAGCATTAGAGAATAAAATTAAGTGGTCTTGGAAAGAATTTTATAAACCATTAGGTACTATTAAAATGTTGGAAAACCCATTTGAGATTTAGGGAGCCCAGAAGTACCTAAGGTCTGAGTACTCTTTTATTATATACTATTCCTGAAGTATATCAGGGGGGTGGGGAAATATCATTAATTTTGTAGTGATTTTAGATAAAATTGCATCCTTATATAGTGAAGTATATGAGAATTTGCCAGCTAGTTTGCAAAACAAGAATATGGTTCTTATAGCAAAAAGATTATTTTATGGATGATGAAATATATGTATTTCCTATATTGCTATTTTAGAAATTTGATTTTTCCCAAATTTGTTAAGTAGAAGAATTGAGTCTTTTAATTTTAACTTTTATAAAGAAATACATGGATATTGTCAATAAAATGTTGCTCTAAGGTGTATGACCAAAGCAAACTTGCCCCATCCTTTCTTTCCCTTCCACTTCTTCTTTCTCCTGAGTAGCACCTAGTTTCGCCTCTGATAGCTGTTTCTTCTTTTATTTGTCTTCAAGTTCCCAAAACACATTATGCTGTTGTATCTTATTTTCTTAAAATTTAGACATTTTCTTCGGTATATTCATAAGCCCCAAGGCAGCTGGTGTGGGAAGCTGACAATTTAATGTCATGTTCTCCCCCCTACCCCCCACCAAATGTATATACTTCTCTTCCTCCTATTTGTGCAACATCATCAGAGAGACCACAATATTGGTCTTATCAGTCCTCAGCATTTATTTTATAATGATCACGTAAACATTGTAGCGTGCCTCCGTTACTTCTCCTTTTGTAACAATCTCTATTTTCCTTGACCTCAATAATGTCTCAGTTTGTTGTTGGAATTACTAAGAAGCCCTACCAGATCCCCTTAGAGCACTTTAAAATCATCACAATGATGTCACAGAAAGACAGACCAGTTCATCTGTCGGTTTCACCCCCGTCCTTTCATATCGCCCTCTTCCCTCGGTTGGCTTCATTGTGTCTCCTGGTTCTTCTTTAACTTCTCCTGACATTGGATCCCCTAGTTCCTGGATCCCGTCTTCTGCCAATTATGCCATAGTTTTCTTAGAGGTCATCCTGAGAAAATGTGTAATCATTCATTCACCCAACACATACTTACTGACGATATATTATGAAAAAGCAATGTTCTAGGAGTTAAGATGTATCAGAGAACAAAACACTAGATCCCTGACTCCCTGGAGGACTTTATATTTGTGTGTGTGTGTTTGTGTCTGTGTAGGGTTGACAGATAAAATACAGGGTCTTCAGTTATAGTTGAATTTCAGGTAAACAAAAAATACTTTTTAGTACCAGTGTGTTCCAAATATTATAGGGAACATACTTATTCTAAGAAAGTTCTTCATTATTTACTGAAATTCAAATTGAACTCGGTATCCTGTATTTTTGTATGATGAATCTGGCAACCCTAGTTAGGTGGGATTATACTGTACTAACAACAAAATTAGTATATAAATTATAAAGCTAGCAAGTGGCAAATGTCATGGTGGGGTAGAGCAGGAAAAGTTGGGCTGGGTAAGGCAGATTGAGATGCCAGGGGCAGAGACTGCAACTTTAAAAGAGTGTTTAGCATAAACCTCATTGACAAGGTGAGAGACTAGCAGGAGTATGAAGGTGGTACGGTGTCAGCTTTGTAGTTATCTGGGGGAAAAAATGTCTTCTAGGCAGAAGGGATACTGAGTCAGGAATACACTTGGAGTGACCCTGGAGTGTTTGAGAAATAGCAAGGAGGCCACTGTGTCTGTGACAGAGCATATGAGGGACCCAGTGGTAAGACGTGAAGTCAGAGAGGTAACAGGTGTCCAGACCACACAGGAACTTGGAGGCCGTTGGATATGGGAACCAGGTAGGGCTTTGAGAGAAGCTGTGAAATGAGTTGACTCCTGTTTTAACAAGATCCCTCTAGTTTCTCTGTTGAGAGTATATTGAGGATCAAGGAAGCAGGAAGAACAGTTGGAAGGTCATTGGGGTCACCCACGTGAAATGACAGCACCTCAGATTAGGGAGATAGCAGTGGAGATGGTGAGTGCCACTGTACTGTGAAAAGTTTCAAACATACACAGACGTCAGTACCCAGAGAACTACCGTCTGGTTTCTATAACGGATCCTTTGCTGTGTTTGCTTTGTCATGTATCCATCCATCCTGTGTCTGTTTCCTTCTACGATGATGTAGTCATTTTCTCTGTGGGACAGTCACAGGCATAGCAAATCTGGAGTGGGGTGCACCAAATTTGGGGAGCTGATCCTTATACCGACTTTCAATCGATTTTCCTTTTTTCAGCTGCACTTCTCTCCTCACCTGATGGAAGTACCTGGTGATTCTAAAACCGAAATGTCCTGTCATTTCAAGGCATGATTTAACTTGCTTCTTTTTGGCAGTTATTTCAGGCTTTTTTTTTTTTTTTAGGTCTTTCCACTCTTAGTTGGTTATAACACATTTGTTTTCTGTATTCTACAAATGTGTTGACCTTTATTGTCTACTATTACATCCTCTCAATTTCCCTTTGTCCTACAGATTTATAACATTTTTGTTCCTTGCCTTTAAATTGATAGGGGCTTTAGGAGGAAGAAGACTTATGTTTTCAAATATTTTGTCAATATAAAAGATCTGAATGTATTTCAGTAATACTTTGCTTTCAGTTTTAATGGACCTACCAATATGCTAAAGGTAATAGTTTTTCCAGTGCTTGAGTTACAGACATTGTTGTTAATTTTGGGGACCCAAGAAGACAGCAGATTGGAAATAATTGGTGTATATCATTCTCACAAAAGAATTTATGGCTCTTTGAGTACTGATTCCAGTCTGTTGGGTTTTGGTATAGTGTTTAAAAGAGAGAAGGGGAGTTCAGATAGAGCCAGAAAAACATTTGATCAGTGGAAGAAATGGGTCTTCATTGCCTCCTGGATACAGGCTTTCCTTCCTGAATAGCTGCATTTTCGGGGTGGATGAATTCTAGTTTCAGTCGGAGTTTTAGCAGCTGCAAAGCTCCCTCTAGGCTGCTCTTCTTCCCAGCACCAGCATCTTCCCCCTGATTGCTTTCACTATACTAAGTGTTCCATAAAACATTTATCATAACTTTGCCTTCCCTGTCTGAAACGGTTCCATAGATGGGTAATTAGATTGCAGCTAAGTCCTCTTAATTTTACTTGGTGCAGAGCTGGGAAAACGGAGACCTTACATAACAAGTAATGAGAACTGACAGACAGTTGGCAGTAAGTGCTCCTACACAGACTCCCAAGCAGATGCAAATGGAACTTTTTGCCAGTCAGTGGTTACATTCATCTGCTAGCTACTCCTCTCATTTTGCTTCCAGAAAGAGGCTGCTGAGAGTCATTTGTCTACAGTGAGGCTAGGAAGTGAACTTCCTTGGAAGGAAACAACAAAAGCAGGCCAGGAATTTTTTTTTCTTTTCCTGTTGGAGGATTGGCTCTTACAATTCACAGCACTGCAATAGGTTACCCTTCCGATGAGAGCTTGAGAACTACATTTTCCCTAATGTAGGATTTATTACTATAGACACGTCACAAAACTGGGACTCAGAAGACTGCGTCTGTGTTTTTGCTGTGTGTTCATGAGCCACCCACTTAAATTCTGTAAGCCTCTATTTCTCCATTTGTGCAATGGGAATAGTCATACTAACCTGCTGACGCACTGAGCCAGTGTGCCAACAAAAGGAGATGATACAGGAGAAAGGACTTTGCAGATTATCAGGGATGTCTCTCCTATACGGTTTCCTTTTAGAGTGTGGGACCCAGGGCAAAGCACTGTGGGTAAACCTAATTTTCAACATGTTTGGGGGGGAGGGGCAATGGGTGATTAACTCAGGTTGAAATTCAAATAAATTCTTCCAAGCATGTATTAAACATCTTTTCTGATGTATGTCTGGGGTATGTGCAGAACTGGGCAATATGATCAGCAATGGAGGCATCATAAAATGCCAACACATATTCCTAAAGAAAGTGTTGTCCATGGAAGGGTTTAGATAAGGACTCAGACAACCATGACTGCTGGCAAAGCTCCTTTAACATGTATAGCTAAGTGGTAATGAGCATTGTCTTCGAAGTCAGAGAAAATCAGGTTCAAAGCTAAACTTCGTCACTTCCAAGGTAGGTGATCTTGGGCAATTTACTTAAGTTTTCTAAGCTACCATTTTCTCATCTGTAAATGTATATACTAATGCAAAGCACTTAAAGTTGCTCCAAGAATTAAATGAAATAAAATCTATAAGAAGTGTATCATTATCATCACAACACAATTATTGCTTTAATAATAATAATTACAATGGCATGCTATTATTGAGTATCATGTGCCAGGAACTTTTGCTACATGCTTACAGATATTGATATTTTTGTCCCACCAACTGTAGGAAGGAGGAGTTATTATAGTCATTTCCAGATGAGAAACTGAGGCACAGAGAGGTTAAAAAAATGGGTCAAAGTTATGCCACTAGTTAGCAGTAACCATACTTAGGCAGCCTGGTAAAGGCAAAACAAGTCATTACTGTTGAGCCATCTCTCTGAAGCTTTATCTGAAAAAAGGCACAATCAATAAAAGACTGTTAGGAAAACAAAAGTGAGACAGTAAATATGAAACATGCTTTGTAAACAGGAAAGCAGTAATTCCAAGATCTTGTTGATTTAGATAGTATTTAGCCATTTATAACTGCAAAAAGCTAGAGGATGAGATGAATCCCCAACCTTTGACAAAAGTCTTCACATGCCAGCTGCGGTTAAGAGACCCTCAGCTGCCTTACTAACAGGTAACTTTATCACTTACCTGAAAAACTGCAGGATTCAGGCTTTCAACATGGCAAATAACAGTTGGACACCTGCCGCCTTACTCCTCCACGTGTCAGGAGGGTACCTCCGGCAGATAGCTGAATTCCCAGCCACCCAATTTTGAACATATGCCATTTCGGTATGATATTAGATGGTGGCAGAACCTGTTGTCCTATAAATTGTCTTAACACTCTTTCTCTGGAGAGCAGATGCCTCCTGCATTCTAAAACCAATATTTTCACTGAGGTTATGATGGCTTGTGAAAACACAGTGAACGGGGTTGACAAGGAGGTGTTAGGAAGCATATGATATCCCAGGAGGCTGAGCTGATCTAAATTTAGGGATGCTGTCTCTTCTAGCAATCAGCTTCAGAGATGGTTGTCACTTAAAAGGAAGGCTTGGTTGGGGAGTGGTTAACAGAATGGGCAGAAAGATAAGCCATTGTGGTCAGTGAGGTGGGGGAGGACTTAATGACAGCCACAGTGGTGCTGAGTGACCCCCAACACTTTGGCATTAAAAGACAAAATGGAGTGTGTGTGTAAAAATTTTATTAAGTAATTTGTCACAATAGTGAACAATATTTTTCTAAAAAATGCATTTCAGGTGAAATGAGGATTTGTGAAGATCATGAAGAAAATAATATAATTAATTCATTCTGGATTCACTCAGGATATCTTCTTCTTTCTTCCCTTCCTCCTTCTCCTTTTTCTTTCCTGTTCTTTAAATTGATTCTCAATAGGCTCTCGCTCTTTTTTATATGGTTCCTGTGATAGCTTCATTCTTTGACCAAAATCTATCTTTTGTTCAAGCGATTCTCTAAACAATAGATGATGTGGATTATCTTTCGCATACTATTGTGTTTTTTTTTTTCACTCTCTCTTCTAAAGACAAATCATTTTATCTTTTTCCTTTTCAAAAATAAGTAATGTCTTCTACTTATCACATATTATAATTGTTGCCAGGTATACAAAGGATGTGACCCTTGAGGGAGATAACAGGGAGTTAGGGAAAAATAGCTAAGTAAATAAATCAATAAAGTATTAAAGGTACTTTGCAGGAAAATTGCAAGGTTTAAAGAAGGTGATGTGAAGGTTAGAGGGTCCAAAAATATTCCGTAAAGGCAATGATGCCTGAGTGCAGAATTAGTAGGTGTTAATTTTGTCCAATCATTCAGTTAACAAACATTTATTGAGTGCCTGTTGCATACTTAGCACTGTGCTGGGCCCTCTGGGTATGGAATGTAGCAAGGAATAACCTTGCCTGGTACTTAACAGATAAATACCTGTTGAATGGTCAAAGGAAGGAAATTAACTTTAATGGGCCTGGCGAATGGGGAACATTCTTCTGCATGTAGAAAAGCGTGAAACTCTCAGGAGATTCCAAGGAGTTCAGAGTATTTGTGGGGTGGGTAATTTGGAGGGTGAGTTGGGCACCAACAAGAAGGGCCACAGTCTAGCTGCATAGCTAGGTGCACAATTGTAGGTGGCCATCTTGACGCAGAGAGAAGGAAGGCGGGAAAGGAACTGTAGCTGGGCCAGAAAGTGCCTTGTGTGTCAGGATAGTTGTTCTCGTGGGGGGACGGAGGTAGGAGAGGGGGAGCAGAATTGCTGGGATATTATGTATGCTTTTGCCCACTGTGAAGGTGCACATTCTACCCAGCCCCTACACACAGATACACACACTAAATACTGCTCTCGCAGAATCTTGGCTACAGACTTCTTGTGCTGACAATGAGTCATTTCTCAGGTGAGTTGGAACTAAAAACGGCTGAGATGCTCTACAGAGAACCACTTATGGGTTCTTCGGTAAGGCAGTGCCATGATCAGATTTTCCGTTTAGGAAAGTCACTGTGGCGCTGGCGACAGGGTGGATTAGTGAAGTGTGAGAGGCAACGAAGGCGGCCTGCCGGAAAACCTTTACATCCTCAGCGTCTAATGACATCGGGATTCAGAGCACTTGACAGACACTCCAGCTGGTCTCGGTTTTCAGGGTCACTGAGGACATGAGACTCGAATTAGAATGAAACAGATTTGTCAGTGTTGTCCTGAGGAGGTGGTGACACCTGAAGGATTTCAAAGGAATTTTGATTTAAGACAGATGTGAACATTCAAGCAGATCTAGGCTGGAGAACTTAAAAAATAAAGCTACCCGATATGAACACGAAGCATTTGACTTTAAATTTTGCTTATCTAAAAGACACTTCCTGTTAGTCATTGTTTATTTTTGTTCATGCTTTTTACTTGTTTTGTTGCTTGTATAATATCGCTAATGTAGCTATAGACAGATTGGTCACTTTAAAAATCAAAAAGGTTTGCAATGTTTGTAACAGCCTAGATCTGCTTATAGAACATCATTAAGGCTGTTGGGAGAAATACTGAGACAAGATTTTGTTACTGGTTTTTTGTCCCTCTTCCACACTGAGACGTGTTGTTATCTGTAGGAATCTCTTTCCCTGTGTCAGTTTCAGGGGCTCAGGGAGGAATGAGACTGATTGTAAAAAATAGTAACAGCCAGAATAGACCTAACATGCAAAAAGCACTGTTTGCAGCATACATTGGGGACGGTTTGTAGCAACTTGAACTTTTTTTCTTTCCTCAAGACCGAAGTGCAACAAACAACAGCATAGAAGATCAATATTAAATACCTGATTGAAACGCTCATCAATGCTACCAGTCAAGAGGAGTTACCTTTTGGAAGGGAGAGCACAGAATTGTTCAATATTGTGAAGCATCAAAAATAACGGAGCTGGAAGCTCTACCCTGAACAGAGAATCAGAGTCCATCCTGCTTATGCCAACAGATACCTGGCAAAAATATATTCTGTCTTATTACCTGCCCTTGACACATACTTGTTTCTGTAATAATCAGGACCACTAGAGGGTAATTTTCTGAAATTAAATTCAATGTTTAGTTAGGGTTTATTAGAACATAAATACTATAAATCTTTTAACATGAGCATTTAATCTGCTTAAGCTACTTATTACTATTTCTGACATGATGATCCCCTGCCTGTGCTACATTCTCACTAGTTAGTAATTAAGCAGACATGACAATCCAAATCTAGGAGTTTTACAGAATAAGTGGGTGTGGTATCATGGACTAAGGGATCCTTGTCCTGGTTCTGCACCTGATTTGTTGTGTGATCTTGCACAAGCTATTTAAGAGCATCAGTTGTTCTAAGAGCATCCGTTTTTCTATCTAGAAAATGGGGGTAATACTGATAATGCTATAGATTAGGCAAAGCAGGTAGAGCCTGTGGGAGTACACATGTAACAGAGTGCTATACGACGACAGTACTGACAATGCTCTGAGCTCCCACAGGTGCAATTCCAAAAAGGAGAAATACATCGCACTCCCTTCAGGGAGCCCACATATTATTAAAATGGGGCATACTGGTAAAGCAGCAGTTACAGGACTGAAGGGGTGAAACAGTGGACTCGTGTGTGAGCTAAACTGCACGCAGTCAGGAAGCGTTGGCTGACCTGTTGAGGAGGTGTGATCACTGAAGATCTTTCAGGCAGAGGTGATGCTTACTTAAATTGGGGAAGGTTTGTGGTCCTGGTAAATAGGGAGGGCAAAACAGAAAGTCCACGATTAGGGGCAAATGTGAAAGATGTGCAAAAAGAGTATGTTTTTTGGGAATAGAGAACTAAAAGAATTCATGGGTCCCAGAGCTCAGGGCAAGGCAGTTGGAGTTTTCAGGGCTGGTCAAGGAGAATAATGTATGCAAGTCAAGGGAACCACATCTCAGCTCACAGGAGAGAGGGAGCTGGAGAAGGTGTTTAGGTGGGAGACAATCAAATTGGCATTGTAAAGAATTACTTTTGTTAGCAGTTTAATGAGAGGGAAGGCTAGAGAAGTTGGGCATTTACAGTAGCCCAGGGAGACGATGAGGCACTGAATGAAACAGTGGCATTGGTAACAAATACCCTGAGCAACGTTGAGGAGGGACAGGAACGTGTTTGGTATCTGAGTACCTACAGAGATGCTCATGCCATCGGCCTTATTAGGAAAGGCCTGTGGGGCCTTCCAGTGGAAGGGAATGGACTGGGAAGTCTGCATATGGGATCTCAGGGAAGAGGCAAGGGCTCCAGCTATAAATTGGAAACCAAAGTAGATTAGTAGTAGTGAAAGCCATACAGTTGCAAGTAGAGTGGTTACAATGAGAAAAGCAGTGGAGAATAGACAGAATCCTTCAGGGTCCTTTAGAAAGTCAGAGTTTAAAAATAGAAAAAATAGAATCTATTAAAGAGGCAGAGGAAGAACAATCAGATAAGTGATAGCAGGAGATCCAGGGTGGTCTAGAGTTCCGTGATAGAGAATAAAGGAGTAAAGACTTTCAAGGAAGGAATGGTCCATACTATCAGAGAGCTTACTTGAGAGATCAAAAGTGGTAAGGATTAAGGACTATCCATTGGATTGATAATTCTAGAAGCCACCTGGTTTCCTTTCCCCGTGGTGCAGTCAGTTAAGAGGCGGGGGCAGAGCAGTGAATAGGAAGTTACAAGTGAAGACAGGGAGTGTAAACTGAACTGTCAGGAATATCAGGTGTAAGGAGAAGGCACGAGAACAAAGTAGATTGCGGTGGAAGAAGGGCGGGAGGGGGGAGGCGGGATGGAAATAAAGGGGGATAAAGGGGAAGGGTCTAGTCAGGGAACATGTATAAATGACCCGTGGACACGAACAATAGGGTGGGGATTGCCTGTGGGAGTGGGAGCAAGGGTGGGACAGGGGAGAGCAATGGGGGGGGGGGACATCTGTAAAAGAGCAACAGTGAAAAAAAGGCAACGCTCCCCAAAAAGAATGGGAGAGGCATGGGCATGTTTATTTTTTGAAGGTTACAGACAGTTATACAGGAAACTGGAGAGCAAGAAGAGAGAGGGGATGGTCCATGCAGCAAGCTTCTGCATGAGTGGTAGTGGAAATTAGGACATAGGGGAGGAATTGACCTTGGACAGAAAGACTCTTTGCTGTGATGAGAAAGGCTGGGAAAAGATAAATGTAGATTGAAGTAAAATAGCCAGTGGAGGTGCCCAGAGAGAGCAAACCAGGCCTAATTAAGGTGAAGCTATCAGTAGACTGATGTCAGTGGGCGTGGGGGTAGGGTGTTTAAGAATAATAGAGAGGAATAGAAAATGAAGCTAAAGCCAAAATAAGGATAAATTAACTGCAACTGGCCTAATGTCACATTCTGGAGATGGAAGGAGTTCTGGTAGAGCTCAGCAGCTCTGCCCCGGTTTAGAAGGACGGTTATGCACTCGATTCAAGTTTGGGGTTTTGTAGGCAAACACTGGGGAGGGGAGGGAGGGAAGAGTTGGCAGTAATTGCATTTATAGCATGTTGATTTGCTTTAAGTTAAACAACAGGGATTTTCTTTATGGAGATGAAGGTGGGTGATAAATTTTTTCTTGAGACTGAGCACAGAACTAAGAAAAGGCAGGGAACTTCTACAGTCAGGGCTGTACACCCAATGGCCCTTAATGCCATGCTTGAAACTGTTGCCCACTCTGTCCTCTAACTTTCTTAGCAAATTACAGGTTGTTGATTAGCTCTAGGAAGGATATGGAAGAGGAGGTGGGCAGCAGTTTAATTCCTGCGTTATGCACACTCATGATGACTTTCATGTTGGATGCTCTTTGCATGGGCCCGATTCATTCAAGATTCTGCAAGGAGTATGTGTACTGAAATAACTGTATACTCCAGGTGGAAAACCATTTCTTTTACTGTTTTCCAGAGTAAACTAATTGTTTAAACACTGTTCAGACTGATAGTTCTTTCTGGTTGAAACAGCTTCACACTGAAGTAAAATGCTGCCAGAGGCATTCATACCAAGAATGTTTAGAGGCGATTCTAAATGTAATGTGCGGGGCTGAAGGGTGCCAGCACTTCAACAATAGGCCAAGCCACTCTGGGAACAGTGGGAGGAAGGGTCAGAGTTTGATTTGGGTGCTGCTCTTTGTTCCAGTAACTCCACGTTTTGGAAGCAGGCAGTGGAGGCACACACAGGAACTCGTGAGAATGGGCACAGGCCAGTAAAGTTATAAAAGCCCTGATGAAATTTATATTTAAAGGAGGAATGGTTGTGGGAAAAGTGTTAGATTAGGAGTCAGAAAATCTGGGTCCTCTTCTAAGCAAATCACATTAGAGATCTGGGTCTCAATGGCTACATCGGGAAAAATAAAAACATGGCACCACTGACCAGGACCAAGGGAGGTGAGATAGTTAAAAGCTAAATCCTGACTCCTCTTTTCTGCTTTGTATTTCAGGGGCTCCCATTGAGAATTTGTTTAACAAGTAAAATCTGACGCTAAAGTAGACTTCTAGCTAGAATGTGTTTTCTAAGACCTTTCTAGTCTAAAATTCTAGTACTCTACTTGGGAATAACCAGAGATACATTTAATGTAATTCTCATGATTCTCAGTTTTAACTATTGATTTTTCAGCACATTTGTTATTTGATTTTGAAAACAGCTTCTTGTCAGCCTTAATTCGGAATTTCTTAGCTTGAGTCCATGGGTGGATTTCTGGGAGGCTGTGAAACCCCTAAACACACATGCAAGATTTTGTGGATATGGGCATCGCGGAAGATTTCAAAACTTCCATCTCTCAACGAGTAAATGAAAGCAGTGTCGGCACAAGGTATTCCCCGCTCGACGGGAGTCAGAAACCTCCAGATCTCAGGCGGACACACAGCAAGAGAAATTTAAATAGACTGAATAGACTTTACAATGGAAACAACATCCCAGGTCCCCTCACACAACGGCATCCCCTTCCAAAAATTATATCGCCAGTCGGTCTTCATAATATTGTGGGCAGGGGAGAGGGGCAGCAGGGTCTTTGGTAACGGTGCAACATTCTCCCATAATCTGACATTTTCTGGCATTTGAAAGATCCCAAGTTCAAATTCTTTGGCTCTCCATGCCAAACCTCCTCCACTCTGACATGTTTCTACGAGATAGAGAGAACCATATATTCTTCACTTTTGAATCTGTAGCTCTGTAAACCTGAAGCTCTAAATGGCTCAAGGGCCTGAAGGTAAGTTTTCTTTAAAAGCTGTATTCTAAAGCAGTTAGGAAGAAGAAGAGTAAAGGAAAACAAGAATGTTTGCTCATTAAATAACAACCTGCCTTGGAAGACTTCAATTTTTCGGAGTGCATTTTCAATTCTATTTGGTACCAAATATTTGTCTGGTTATTAGCATTCTATTCAATAGCAGGCATTTCTGTGGTCTTTTTAAGTCCTGTTTCAAAGGGAGTAACCTGGTGGGAAGAATTAAGTATTGATCTAAGGCAGGAAATGGGGGCAGAGATGAGCCTGTTGCGGAATGTCAGGTGTCAGAGACCCTGACTCCCATAGCAGTGCAAGGCTGGATTCTGGGGTGCGTAACCCTGATGCACTCGTGTGGCTAAAACAAAGCTTCTTTTATCAATGGTATGCTAACTCAGACACTGTGCAGCCAATAAACAATGGGGCACAAAAAATAAGGCAAAGAAAAACCAGTAACAAAACATTTAGAACTGAAAGTGGACGAGGTACTTTAAGAATGCTCAGAATTTAACCCTTGGCTCTCCTTTCATTTCAGATGCTGCACAACAAACATGTCATGGTCCGTGTGGGAGGAGGATGGGAGACTTTTGCAGGGTATTTGTTGAAACACGACCCCTGCCGGATGCTGCAGATCTCCCGTGTGGATGGCAAAACATCCCCCATCCAGAGCAAATCTCCAACCCTTAAGGACATGAATCCAGATAATTACCTGGTGGTCTCTGCCAATTATAAGGCTAAGAAGGAGATTAAGTGAAACTAGTTGGTCAATGACAAGGGGACTCTCATAATGGCCTGTATCCACTTCTCCAGTGTAGTCAGTTTAGTTCCCATGCTCTGAAAATTACTGAAAAAGGCGTAACGCACAGAAAGATGGCATCCTATTGAAAAAGGTTCAAAGAGTAGCACTATTTATTTTAATGCTTCTGTAGAAAATGACCTATGAAAAGAAATTCTAAATTCAGATTAGACAAATTGTAGGCAAATTATTACTTCTCCATAGGTGAACACGGTATTTAGAATACAGTATTAGAAATACAATTCTAGCTAGAGAGAAAAACTCTTGTTAGGAGAAAATATTTAGGATTTACAAATAAGGAAAACAGAAAGTGCCTGCTTTATGTTGACAGAGTAAAAGAACCCCAGACATTTTTATAATTGCAGGATTTTTAAGCTAATTTTTAAAGAGTGACAGTTAGTGTGATAATGTGCTACTAAAAATATCCAACAGCACTATAAATAAGTACAGAATATTCCCAACAGTAATACTTTACTAGAAAGGTCGCTTCAGTAAAGTTTACATTCACTTGGAAGATTGCCTTAAAGTTTATCTCTTATCTATGACCAAATATCTGGGGTACTTTTAGAAGTTTTCAGTATACCCCTTAGAGAATTGCTAATAAATCGTCCCACATGGTCCTAAGAAACATGGCCGTGGTGAAGTGTAATTCACACACACAAGCTGACATACATTTATATTTCGACAGAGTAAATTGTACAGTCAAATGTTCATTGACTTCATGTTCTTTTAAAGCATTCTTATTAAAATATATCTTTAGTTAATCCTACTTTGCTATGCTGTTTAGTAAAGTCAATTCACTGTAGCTAATACTGTTACAGACTTATGTATACCCTTGTACACCTAGGACAGAGCTGTTTTGTACCCCTAAACAGCAAAATATTGTCCTCACTGATTCAAAAATTAAAAAGATAAATTGAAAAAAGTTTACCTGTCTCAGTATCAATGCTTCATTCTGAAATAAAGATAATCGTCAAGTGGCATCTTTCCCTGAGAGTTATAGGAAGAGTCAAATTATAGTTACCTTGTACTCCTTCACTTTGGGCAGCTGAGTGATGGTGGTGTGTGTGCATCTAAGGGGAGAGCCTAGTTTTAATCATAGGCAGAGGTAATCTGTCATTTCCTCATTTTTCAACATCATCCACCTTTTTCCTTCCAGGAGGTTAGGGAGGAAGTATCTGTCATGTGACTGGTTTAGACAAAGCATGTACAATCTGTTAATTGGGAAATTTTTAAATAGCAGGCACAGTGTAATTTGGTGGTGAAGTGGTGAGGATCATTCTGGAGGGGGAGGGGTTAAAGTTTTGTAGGAAATGAAATCACCTTGGAACAGTGAATAGTTGTGTATCTTTAAAAATAAAGATACTGAGTGATTTGATGTTTATATTACTAAACACTGAATTTCTCTGTGTAGTAATTGGCAACAATATTTCCATCAAAACTTTCTCCTGTGCTTACATTTTTCCTGTAAACATGGTTATATCTTTAATAATTATAATTAACTTCATTAATTTAGTTTAAAAAAGAAGTCTAAGTTAACAAAAATACTATTAATCTCTTCATATATTTTGTTTTCTGATGTAACAAATGACCAGAAATGTAATGGCTTTACACACCACAAATTTATTATATGACAGTACGGTAGGTCAGAAGTATGAGATGGTCTCACTGGGCTTAACAGCAAGATGTCAGCAAGACCCTATTCCCTTCTTAGAAAAGAATCCATTTGTCTTTCTACCTTCTAGAGGCTGCCTGGTTTTCTTGGCTCATGGGCCCCTTCCTCCATCTCCAAAGCCAGCATAGAATATCTCAATGATGCTTCTTTCTTTACATCGCTTTGTTTAACCACAGGTTGGAAAGGTTCTCAACACAGGCATGCAAATCTACCAACCTCTTCCTGATCTATTTGTGCAGAAGTTATTATTCAAATCTCAAATCGACAAGTTACTTTTTTTTCCCTAAGGGCATAGCATAATTCTTATAAGAAAATAAACAAGTTGAACTGTTGGAGGAGAAAGGGAAAATTCAAGGTTTATGTCAATTCTTCTGGGGTACCAAGGATGATAGCTGGAACCTTTTATAGTAATATTACTCTGAGAAAACAAGAGACTAATGGTATCACTTCTTCTTTAGAGTACTGGAAAAGAAATATGCCCACCTGTAAATTCAGGGATTGTATAAACACACTGAAAGCTTTTAGCTCTATTCTCATGAATCCCAAAGAGATGAAAGCATTGTTAAGGTTTCCCTAATCACTAACCCAAGTTCTAATTATTTAAGATATAGTGAAGATAAAATTTTGTTAAACAAAGACAACCAAAGCCAATTTTTATAAAGGAAAAATGTATATTTATTTCCCTATATGGCAATAGGAATTTATAACAAAACCACGTGTGGGAAAACTATTAATTACTTTCCAAACACAACTGGCAAACAGTGTCACGTACAGATGAATAAAACATGCAGTGTGTCAACAAAGAGGCCATGGAATAAAAAGCAACTTTTTGTCACAAGCCATGTTAACTGTTTGATGACTAGAATAATAAAGAAGTGATTTAGGCATTTTATATCATAACACAATAGTAGCATAAATGCATTTTACTGTTTCATTAATATTTTAATAATTTGGTTGGGAGGTTTTCATCAGGAAGTGGTTCATAACTTTATGAATCTGTATGTGTGTATACTGATTTTCTTTTCTTTTTTTATAATAATTTCCTGGTTTCCTAGCAGGCATTTAGTCTCCCCCTTTCCCTTTCTAACACTATTCCTAACATTTGAGTGTCACCTCTTAGCCCTGTAACCCAGAGGGTTTGGGGGCAGCTGATCACACCAGTGGAGGCAGGCAGGTCCTCGCTGGCTGGGGCAGGACATCCCACTGTTCCCACAAAGCACTATACCAGCCCACCACTCCTGCTTCAACAGTAAACAAGCATGGTATTTGCATGTAAACTGCTATTAGAAATAGGGACTTATCCCTTAGATATAAACCTTTTGTTTACACTTACCCACGTTCTAATTCTTTAGGATGTGGTACAGATGAAGCTCATTTCTATATTAAAATAGAAGGAAGGATTTGCACAGTTCAAGGATGATTATGTCTGGTTCTATATCCATTCATCTGTTAATGATCCTTTTTCCTTTCTGCCTTGGAAAAATTAACCATGTTCATAAAGTCAACGTTTTATTTCTAAAATGCAATGAAATAGTTTCACTATCTTTTATGAACAAAAATACCCCTAATCCTCTAAGGGATGAAGAAAATTGAGCCTAACTGTGTCTTACATGGATATCATGAAATATTTCATGCCCTAATAGAAAGGGTAATTTTTCCAACGATGAGTCAAGAGACCTATATTATAGTTCAAGCTCTTTAAAATTAACATATACAATATACTGCCATGTAACACAAGTCTTATGGTAGGGATTAGTGACACAGTGGCTCAGTTTCCTTTCTGTAAATCAAATGGGCTGGTGTATTTAATTGAGTCCCTACTGACACTTAGTTTCTGCAAATTCTAACTTAGGGCTCAGACTGTAGCCCTGCCACCCAATGAGTCAGCAACCATAGTAGCTTATTAAAAGATACGGCAATTCTTCTCTTTTAGCTTAGTATACATTAAAAAGAAAAAATTCAAAAAACAAAAATGCTGTAAAACCCATGTTACCAATAAACAAAAACATACAAAGTGTATGACTACGCATAATACAGAATTACCTGATGATGATTTTATGTTTAAAGTAGTTCTTTTAAAATATAGAATCTACACATTTCTCTTTCATGTAGTCACATTTGCCTTGGCAATTTCATATCTGTATAAATCTTATCACCATTTTAAAATAAATACAAAAGAACAAAAACATTTATAAAATTTGGACAAGTGCATTTCCACACAGTATAACCTCTATTCAAGTTACTGCAAAGATCTTCAGAGCTGAATTTGATACTGCACGGTAGTACATCACTGCCCTCTAATGGTACCATTAAATATATAATTTTAAATTCAGCAAGCAAAAAAAAAATTATTGTAATGTAAAAGTATGTTACATTTATAAGGTACATAAGTAAAAAATAAATTAGGAGAAATTCAATATTTTCTATAAATATTCATTACTTAATGAGTTATAAAAATTTACAGTGTTCCTTCATATAACCCCTTCAAATGATTTTTCAAGATTTTCCCTGATGATCAGTTTAAAGGCACTAAGTCTCTAAGTTTAAGCAAAAGTTTTCATATATAATGGAACTAAGGAAATATATGGCGAAGCAGCACAACTATAAATAGCTAGACCATTTTATAAAGGAGGAAAAACAAAGCTGCAAATTTTAATATTTGAGATGTATGCAGAATCTTTACATGCAACATATATATTCACTATTTAGACTTCACTACTAAAAATGGCAAATTACCCACTACCAGTGAAAAAGCAAATGTATGAAAATAAGTACTCAATGAAAGTTCTGGCTATTTTCTAAGTCTGAAAATCAAAAGTATTTTCAATATTTCAATACTGAAAAAGCACTGTATTTAAGGGCACTAAAATTACAAAGTCTGAATCTCCATTTATTGAAAGAGAAGAAATTAAATTGAGGATGTCCACTTGATTGCAGATATTAGTTATTGGCAGCAGACTCTCGCTCATTATCCTTTATGACACTGTCCACTAGAAAATAAAAATATACAGAGAAAAGTAAGTTTTACGTAAGGTTACGTAACAATATTACAAGTGAACAAACAGGCAAAGAGAGGATGATGTGCCAGTGATATGCCAGTGATTTTCAACCAGTGTGCCACAGTACACTGGTGTGTCACAAGAATTCTTAAAACATGCAACACCTGCCCTGGCTGGTGTGGCTCAGTGGACTGACCGCCGCGTTGCAGACTGAAAGGATGCTGGTTCAATTCCCAGTCAGGGCACATGCCTGGGCTGCGGGCCAGGTTCCCAGTAGGGGGTGTGTGAGAGGCCACCACTTGCTATTTTTCTCTCATATCAAAAACAAAACAAAACAAAAAAACCATGTGATATCACCTATTTAGATGGTCAAATAAAAAAAATGACAACAGCCAACACAATAGCTGTCCAGTGTGAATGAATCAAAATTATACCTATTTGTTGTTAGGTTGGCGAAAATATATTTTTCGGTGTGCTGCAGAATTTTAGTAACTGGTTTATATGTGCCATGAGATGGAAAAGGTTGAAAATCACTGGGATATGCAAATGCAAACTGATATTTGTGCATAGCAGTGATCAGTAAAATTTTACTTTACAGTCAAAAGGTTGAAATAAAATATACGATGGTTTAAAAATATAAATAAATAAAATATCTGGTTAGATTAATGGGTAGCTAAATCCCAAATATCCAATAATCACTAAAGGGGGTAAAAAACAACAACAACAAACAACAAATAAAAACAACAATGAAACTACAAGATGAAAACACAGGACAGTAATTCTTGCTCAAGGCATGGAACCAAGAAATGGTAGAAATTATTAAATAGTGGTATGGCAGTCTTTTCCTTAAGAAAGTATTCCATTTGTTGTTCTCTTTGAGCAACTCTATTAAATCTGCAATAATAAGTTCTGAAAGAGCCACTGGGATAGGAGCAGAGATATTTTTAAGTCTACTGAGTAGTGTTTTCCAAGTACATCCAAGGGCTATTATTGGGTGTGTGTATAAATATGTTTACATACATTTTTAAAATTAAGGTTTATTTCATGCAAACTTGCTTTTCTTTGTTGCAGAACTTCTTAAGAGACTTGAATACTGTACCCCTTTTTTTAAGAAAGGGATATAGTATGCAACATACTATTCAGAATTTAAAACATTTTTTACCACGGGACACAATTTTCCACGATGTTTCTCGTAGGACTAGAGTTAAAAACTCTAGATCAGAGATTCGCAATCTGATTTGACATTAGATTATCTTGGGGAGCTTAAAAAAGTACCATTGGCTACACCCCACTCGCAGCAATTCTGACTGTATGAAGCGGGCAGAAGTTCAGCTTTTTTTGCAGCCTCCTCTTGAGACTAACGTGCAGCCAGGGCTGAGAGCTGCTGCACTAGACGTTTGTCGTTACTCCTGTAGCAGTGTGTCCTGCTGCCATCCTCACCTTGACTTCTTAAGATAAGGCCGCCTTTCCCAAAGACAGTGCATAATCCCAAGGCCAACTGTCCTGGGAAGAGGCAGAGCTAGTCCAGAGTTGACTATGGGGAGGGTGTGAAGACATACTACGGTGTCTGGTCAGATCAGGAAGACTCTACCTACAGCAGAGAACATTCCAGGTCAGCCTGTGGAAGAGGCCAGATAGCAGCCCTTTAAAGAACCTTAGGCCAAAGGGTTGAGAATTAAAGTTCTTCCCTGCTTTGTATTTTCCCTTTGGTTGTCCCTGATCCGCCAGCGTTTTATTATGAACTGAACTGTATACTGTTGATGAATTATGCAGGTGGTCAAGGAGAAAGCAGAATGTCTCTTAAAGCCAGAGTGCTGGTGGTAGAAGTGATTAGAAATATTCCAAGGAAAAATGATATGGTGGAACACTAGTTGGTTTATGTGAATGAGCCACTCTTATTGGGGAAATCATCCCACCACTGACCAGTTTGACAGCCTTGAGGGTCGTTTTTATTAAGGGAGGCAGAGACATTTCCTGTAAGAACAGTAAACAAGGAAATAAAGGAACTAAATTTACATCGGGATGTTTTTCATTTTGAGCACTTCGGAGGGGACCAGAAGTGACATAAGGACTCTTATTTTTATCTATAGACTTCAGGGCATGAGAGCTTTAGTATGAATTATGAAAGTCCCTTTCTTAGAGTTGAATAGCTGATGTTAAATTTGTTAGGTGAGAAGTTGTAAAATAAGTACCTTCTTCATTCTGACAATATATAAAGTATCCTTTTCTTGTAACATTTTTTGACAAATCACTCAGTACTTCCTTTTCTTCTACTATGAAATAGTAGATTTCAGCATCATTATCAGTCTTAGAATTTAATTTTCACAAATTGTTTTTGAGAACCCTTTATGAAATAAACCTGGTGACACAGATCTTTATCTCAACATAATATTGAAAGTAGGCATGTATACTTTTGATAACTATTTTACTCCATATTTCCCACCTGTTTTACATTAAACTTATTATATTCTATTGTTGGGCGTATACTTAAAAAATAAGCAAAATGGTCATAGCTATTTACTTTATTATTGAAACCAATTATTTTATATCCTGTTAAAAGTTAACAATAAAAAAGTTTTAATTTCATTTACTAAGTGAAATTAGATAAAGTAACATACAATTATAAAACATACACAAATAAATTTTATCTCTACGTGATATTTCTGAGCCAGAATCACTTCCTCTCAGAATGCTTCTAAATTGCCTGCCCCACAAATACATATATGTATTTATATATGTTGGTAAGAACAAAAACCAAACTGAAATGAGAAGACAGTGCATTGGCTAAACAAGTGCTCATAAATCACTGAAAAATGAAATATGACTGGCTGAAATTCAGAACATTGTCCTTTTCACAAATATACATAGTTGATAAATGTACTTCCTTTAAAAACGGGCCAAAGAATAAAATCTTAGTATCTGAACCATTATTTTTCTAAGTTTTAACATGTAACATAAAACCTTTATAGTCCTACTAGACTGTGAAGATCCCCAAGTTCAAGAACCTTATTTAATTTGCCCACCATTATATTTCCAGTGTCAAGAGCTCCAACTGCTACATTAGCAGGTGCATGCATCATGCATCACACTCCCTTCTGCACACCCTACTGTCCAATTAACATTGACTTAACTATGATATAAGTGACAATAGGAAGATCAAAAATATCAAATCATTGAGTAAAAAAAGTGTAGGTTGTAAAAACAAATTTTTAGTGCAGTCCAATTTAGTAGGATTGATGTAAAAATGGAAATGAGAATGATATTTCAAAATGACAGTGATTTGGATGATTTTGATTCTTTATACTCTTCCATGTTATTTGAGTGCTCTACACAGTTAAGATTAGTATTAATTATATAAAGTATTATAATTATATAAAGTATTATAATTATATAAAGTATTTTAATTTTGGGAAAAATAAAGTAAACCTATTCCAAGTAAATGCTAGAATGTCCAAGTAAACTGACACTTCCTCCAACCTATATTATTCATGCTTTTAAATCAATTCAAAATTTTCTGATAATCCATTTTAAAAGGAAATTATTGAATGAATTGCTACTGAAGTTTTTAAAAATTCCAGGTAAAGCCTAAGTAAATTTTAATACTTACTCTAAGTCCACCTTCTTGTGGGTGCCCAGATGTAGCTATTTGCTTTTCTATTTTTTCCTTTTTCTTTCTCTTTTCTTCCACAGACTGAACATTCAAAATGCCCCGAGACGCAGCCTTTAAGATATTTAAGGGGTATAAATGACAATAAAAATCAGTACCAAAGTGTTTTTTCTGTTTTACTTGCTGTGTAGATGGGGTATTAGTCTACTTTGGTAATAAAGAATTAGACTATTTCTATAACAGCTTTACATAAAACAATCATTTTTTTCATTGGGTATTTTGCAACTGTACAAATTCTCCCCTTAAACTTATTTCATATTTGTCAGTGTTTTATAAGGCATGGTGATTTTATCCTAGGGAACAATGTCATTAAAGGGGCATACATATAGAGAAGACATCTATACAGTAAATTTCAAACATTAAATGATATAAATGCATTAATGTAATTTATAGAAATACAGAGATCATTTTGAAAAATAATTACCTATAAATATAAACTTAAAAGAAGATATCTGATATCATTTTCATTAGATAATACTATTAGTCATAGACATATCAAGAATAAAGTACAGCCCTGACCAGTGTGGCTCAGTTGGTTGGGCATCATTCCACAAAGGGAAGGGTCGCTGGTTCAATTCCTGGTCAGGGCACGTGCCTGAATGGTGGGTTCAGTCCCCAGTCAGGGTGCATACAAGAGGCAGGCAATCGGTGTTTCTCTCTCCCTCTCTTTCTCCCTCCCTTCCCCTCTCTCTAAAGATAAATAAATAAAATATTAAAAAAATTAAAAAGTACAAACTTAATTCTCTAAGTAGGTAAATTTTCATTTTTATTCTCACCTCCTTCTGTCTTCTCTCTGCAGCCTCCGCAAGCTTTGCTCTTTTTTCTTCCTAGAGAAAATATGTAAAAAATGTTTTAAAATAAAACCAAACATTATCATGGATAATTTACACACCCATATATCTCTTACAGATAATATAATAGTTTATAAAAACATTCAGTACTGGCCCAAAATGTTCCATCAAGAATGCCAGTATTTGCATTTATAAAATAATCAACTTTCTGAATTTCATTTTTCAAATTAATCAACAAACTTTCAAATAAGAACATACTGAGACATATATATGTGATACACATTGTATGTCTTGTATATTACACATGCATATATATATATATATATATATATATATATATATATATATATATATATAAAGCACAGGTTGGCCTATAAACAAATCTACTTGCTTTTGTTTTAAAAAAGGCTTACAAGCAAGTCAGGGCAACAAAGCAAATAATATTTAATGATACAAGGTTTTGTACCACCAGTTATAAGGCAGTTTGAAGTAGGTTGGTGTTTTTAGGAAAGGTTCATAAATGAAGTGAGCGAAAATCATTGTTCATGACAGGAAGAACTATAGGAAATTTATGAAAGGTATTGTTCCAGTTTGGGAAACTAAATATCATGTATTAATTATAACATCTTTAAATATATGACAGTAAGTAGTATACTTGTGCAAGCTGTGTTAGCAATCCCCTTTTGTGTGTGTGTATACATATTCATTCATTGTACAAATAACAGTATTTACTGAGAACTTATCACATGTCTCAGGAGCCTGTCTGAGTGCTGAGGATAGAGCAGTGAAAAAATACTGATGTTTCTACCCAAATGAAATTTAAAATTCTGAGGGCACACAGTCAAATATAATCAAGTAAATAGTGTTTGTCTGTAATAAGTGCTTGGGAAAGTAAAAGAATAACAGAAGGATGGGTAGGTGATATAGTCGGGGATCTATTTTATTCAGTGTAGTGAAGAAAAACCTCAACAATAAAGTGACATTCAAGAAGTGAGCCATGTGGTTATCTGTGGGAATGGGTGGAGGGTTTAACAAGTGCCTACAGACTGGAATTTTATCAACAGCCAGATAAATAAAAATAACAACATTTAAAAGCAATAGTAGCAAGAAAGACAAGGTGAACTCACTGGTCCCGACTTCCAGGACATTTTTAGTACCTATAATCAAATGGCTGAAGAGTTACTGTAATGCACTTCCTTAAATACCTAATTTCTTTACACGAATTTTTTAGCAAGATAGGAATTTAGGTTTTCTGTTATGAACTCCCAAGTAGGGAGTATTAATGTAAAGATACTGTTAAAAATAAAGCTACAAAAAGAATAAATTCAGTGTACCACAAACCGCTAAGTTAAATATGAATTTCAGATAAATAACAAATAATTTTAGAATATGTCCCAATACTGTATGCGATAAATCTATTTTTAAAATATATTCCTTGTTTACCTGAAAATTCAAATTTAACTGGGCGTCCTGCATTCTTATTTGCTAAATACGGCAACTGTACAAACTGTCCGCTCTGTACTACACAAAATAATAACTTTTTAAAGGAAGAACTTAAAAGAGATAAATACTAAAGGGAAATTATTAATACAATATCCAATAAAGCTTAGGAGTATTAGAGACTTTATTGAGCACCTTCTTTAAACAGCTCATACAGACACAGGAAAATGCACATCTCCTGCTGGAAGAATCACCACTTCGGATGAGAAGAGTAATTCCTTTTTGTACCCTAACTCCGTTTACAGCGGGCCAATAACGACCCCTACACCGCACCGTGGGCGTACGCCTGCGTCCTACCAACTTCCAATTTCGCCAAAGTCAGCGACAGGCCAAAAAGACCCCGGAGCTGCCTCCGGGCAATTCTGTATCACCAAAGCGGGGAGACCGACGCGGAGGCGGCGAGCCCTGTCCCGCTGGCAGGGCCCCAAGGTCCCTCGGGACATGACTACACGTCTTCGCCACTAGAGTGCCCGCCCACCCGCGGGTTCTCCGCCCGCACAGGTGCCCGCAGCTCCAGGCCTCCAGGAGCGCCTGTTCCGAGAACAGGTGCGCGCGGCGCGGGCCGGCAGACGCGCAGACGCGGCCTTACTCACCAGGTTAGGCGAGGGAGGCCTGGACTCCCCCGGGCAGGGAAAGCACAGCCCCATCGGGACAGCGGCTAGAGAGCCCTCCGGCCCCAGGTCGGCAAAGGCGAACTGCGCGGTCAGAGCAGCGCCCCAGGCCAGCCGCGCTCGCGGGTGACCCACCGCGCTGGTAGCTCCGCGGCTCGGCTCCGCCCCCGGCTGCAACGCTCCCTCTCGCGACTCCGCCCCAGCCTTGCGCTCGCTTCCGCCCCGCTGAGGCAATTTCCCACCCCGACTCCTGGGCCTCGCCTGGCTGTTGTCCGCCGGGCAGACCAGGCCCGGGTGCCAGGAAATGCCTGTTGTGGGCAGCGTGCAGGGGTGGGATGGAGAGACTGTGTCCATGGCTCCAGCTGCCCGGCCATTTATGATTGCGTGACACGACAGTGGGTCGCTTATGCTTTCTTTGGTGAGACGGGCCTCTGCCCTCCAAGAAATTAAAGTTCAATTGAATTAAACTTGCTGAAGCTGCAGGTTGACATCAGCACCATTTTCTGCCTTCTAAATGACCCGGTATTATTCCGTTTGAGAGAGCAGAGTGTGAAGTGGGTCGTTACAGTTTAGGACGAAGCCTCATGAATGTGGCGTTAGTAGAGGTGATAGCTGGCTTCTGATCTTTTAGATTCACTGATCCTTACAAGAGTAATGATGGGGGTTGAACTATTAAGAAATATTTTAATTGAGTGTTTCTTAAATTTTAACAGGCATAAAAACCATCTGGGCATCTAGTTAAAATGTAGTTTATAATTTAATAAGTTTAGGGTGAGACCTGAGCTTCATTTCCAGTAAGCTCCTGCGTAAAGTTGAAGTTACTGATCTCTTCAGCCAACTGCTTTTTATCTTTTGTTTTTATTTTTGGCATTATACTAATTTTTCTTGCTTGTTGGAATATCTTCAAATACTATAAAAAGATAGATTGTAAAGTGACAGTTAACACCCCAGATACCACGATTATATGGTTTCAAATCTTATGTTTTAAGTCTTTAATCCATTTTAAGTTAATTTTGGGGAGCTGTGTAAGATTAGGGTCTAATTTCATTCTTCTGCATGTTGTTATCCACTTTTTGAAACACCATTCATTTATCGAAGAGATTATCCTTTCCCTATTGCATGTTCTTAGCTGTGTTCTGCTTATGATTCTTTTCAATCTGCATCAAGATCTGGAATGCCCCTCCAGGCAGTAAATGGGGTAGTTATAGGGTCCACCTATTTCTCTTCTCTTAGGGATCAGCCCTTTTGTTACTTATGTTGCATTTCTGAAAACCATTATTTTAAAAATCTTGTCCTGTTTTCTAGTTGTTTACTGTGGAAGCGTAATTCTGGTACTTCCATCATGCCCAGAAGTAGAATCCCCTGTACTTGAAATTGTACTTTGGATGCTGCAAATCATTCTCTGAATATAATGTTCATATTAACCTAATAGTTGACAATTCTTTAGGAAATAATTCTATTTTCATGTTAAGAATTACATAATTAAACAAGTTTTTTCAGAGACATTATCATTCATTTCATACATAAAAGTAAAATTTAATTCAGTATTCAAATTTTACCTTAAATGAAAATTATAATTACACTGTTGTTTATTTGCAGTATCAACAAATAACATAGGTTTTAGTCATATTAAAATTTTCTCCTGGGCTGTCTTCCTCAGGGATGCGTGGATGATTGTTCTGCAGTTGCCTGTGTTTCCGGATGGGTATTATTTTGAATGGGAAGGAACTCTGGGCACAGCCTAGGATGGGGCTGGCCTAGCAGAGGCGGGCAGGGTTATTCTTTGGGTGTTCTAGAAGGGACAGGCTCTGAGGCAGAAGCCTGCCATTCTTCCAAAATTGTAGCTTGTGTATCTTATGTTGTTTTAGTTTGTCAACTAATCCTATAGAAATAAAATAATTAAAAACTAACAGGGGGAAATGATAGGAGAACTCAAGTGTTAAAGAATTTAGCCTTAATTGATAGACTGAAGTGAGAAAAAAAAAATTCTCTCCTAGGACTATTTAAACATTTTAAACATTTTGTTTAAATGCAAGTCATTATAAATATACAACATAGGAAATCTGTTTTCCCTTATTATTAGAACATAATTCTAAATCTTTACATATGTCATAAATACAACTGCAAAATTTAAACATGAGCATATTACTTTCAGAAGCCTATACATATTCATTATTATTTGGTGAAAAGCAAAAAGTCTCAAATTTCCAAACAAAAGAAAGTGCTAGAGCAATATGATATTTAATAAAATTGTAGAGCCTGTGGCTTGGATATGAAATGGTCGCATTTTGTTTATTTTGCAGAAAGGGCAGAGTATTGCCTTTATTTTTCAAATGAAGTAAAATCTGGAAATGCCACTTGATGTCATAAATATGCAAATTTTGGTCTGGCACATGATTTCTTCCATACAGGCTCTGGCTTTATGTCCACTAGAAGAGATTAAAATACAGAAAGAAGAGAAATTCAATTAAAATTTATATGAGGAAATGTTTATGCAAACTATAAATTATCTTGAAAAGGTATCAAAGAGAGAAGTCTTTCTTATATTAAAAGAATTATGTAAAGAGCTGTAAGTGTTATTCTAAATTAAAATTAAATTCACATATACAACCCAAATACGAAAATCAGTAATGTCAAATAAATCGTATCTGGAGAAAATTTGATAGAAACATTTTTGTTGTGTGTGTGAGTCAGGCAACAAATAGCACGAGCAGGAAACATTTGTAGAAGATGAAGATAACAGTTTGGAGAAAGGGTCAAAGTTATTTGTAAATGTACCAGATGTTACAGAAGCGTTACACATAGGGATTTTCTTTTCCAAGAATCATGTTCTGTGATTGAGAAAACATAAAGCTCTGTTGAAAGTGTTGTAAGTCTTAAAATGACTCAAAGTGAAGTGATCAACAGGGACAAGTAAGGGAAATTGGCAAGATTATGTATGTTAGTAATAATAGGGATTTAACCTTAAAATAATATTTCAGGATAATTTAAATATCCATAAGTATATACTTAATGATATAATTAGGAGATAACTTTTGTTTTAGAGATTTTAAACAGACAAAAATCCGAACAAAAATAATTTTTCAAACTTCTTTCAACACCTGAGGGCTTTAGTCTCATGTATCCTCTGTTCTACTGGGCGTAGCCCTTATGTCAGTAAAGTATTTTTTAATGTCAGATGTGTGGACTCAGGTCTTAATTTTCACCCCCACCATTTAAGTTGCACAAATACAGTTACTTTTTTTTTCTTTTCCTGAAGCCAAAGATCAATTTAACAAGAAGGAAAAAGAGAAGAGGGTATTAGTAGGGATGCGGCTTACAACACAACAATTTGCAAAACAGTATGAGAAGAAAAAGTGAAAGAAGAATCAGTATAGTTTAAAGCAGTGCTATTCTGTGTGGTCTAGTTTTGATGCTGGTCTTCCGTTTATTATTATTTTGCAACAAGATTAGCAGATAATTGAGAGTATATATTTATGTCCATTTATAACAATTTGATATTGCTCTGACATTTTGTTCGTATGTTACAATGGTTGGAAAATTACATCAAACCAAATAAAAATCAAACAAAATTCATCTTTGACCCCATTTGAGAATCATTGAGAGATTGAGCTTAAATAGCAGATATTATATATTTTGGACAATACATAGGAGTTATATAAATGAGGGTTTCCAATCTGACTTGTAAAGGCCTTGGAAATCATCACTCCCATCCACACAACAAGAAAAAAAACTGAACACATTCAGCATTATTTACAATAGCCAAGATATGGAAGCAACCTAAGTGTCCATTGATAAAGAAAATGTGGTATATACAATATATATACAATGGAGTAATATTTAGCCATAAAAAGAACAAAATCTTGCCAATATAAACAACATGTATGGACCTGGAGACATTATGTATGCTATATAAAATAAGTCATACAGGGAAATACTACATGATCTCATTTATATGTGGAATCTGAAACACCTATATAATCATACACAACAGAACAAAACTGAGCTTGTGGATCTAGAAAACAGATTCCTGATTGCCAGATGTGGGGGTTGGGAGGGTGGATAAAATGGTTGAAGGGAGTCAAAATGTACAAAATTCCAATTATAAAATTAAAAAGTTCTGGGGATGTAATATACAGCATGGTGATTATAGTTTGTAATACTGTATTGTATATACAAAAATTGCTAAGGGAGTAGATCTTAAGAGTTCTCACCACAAGAAAAATTGTAATCATGTGATGGCTATTAACTGAACTCACTGGAGTGGTTATTTTACAATATATACAAATATTGAATCATTATGTTGTATACCTGAAACTAATATAATATTGTATGTCAATTACATCTCAGTTATAAAATGAAAAAAACAAATAAGCTGAACAGGCTAAACATCAACAGTTGTTCTTAAGTCCATCAAATAACTGAGGTCAGAGGGGCAAACTGCTGGGCTGAAAACTGGAGAGACAAACAGCTGATTCTGCTGCTGGAACCCAAATTAGTAGGAGCACTTTAATGATAACGGATGTGTTACTAGAGGCTCTGTATGGTTTAGTTTGAAAGTTGAAATCATAGGAGTTGGGGGAGGCAGTTTTATGGAAGTCCTAGAACTGGAGTTTTACCTCCAGAAGAATCTCCTTTTGTAACCAGAAGTGGGAGGGGGAAAATAACCATTTTGAAATACCCCAGCACTTTCTGTTCTTAATAGGGTAATAGGGTATGCCCTCAAGGAAAGCTATTTTATCAGAAGCTAACCCGTTTGGGTTTTACTGAACCCTGACTGACCTAGGGGAAGAGAAATATCCAAACTGAGTCTGCTTTGTCTCTTCTTGTTTGCTCGTTTTTCTTTTTTCCTTTTTTTCTTTTTAGCATGTCTTGTAATTTTTTTGTTGAGAGTCAGAAATGATGTACTGATTAACAGAAACAGAGAGATGAGTCTTTCAGTGTGAGGTTTTATATTTATCTGACTAGGATTTGGGCTTTGTTTTGTTTGCTGTACCTATAATGTCAGATGATACAGCAGTGTCAGGTGTGCTAAAAAATATCTAGACACTTATCTTGCAGCTTTCATTAAAATTAAATAAAAATGTATTACAGACCTAAATGTTAAATGAAAACCTGCAAAACTTCTGGAAGATAACACAGGAGAAAAATCTATATGATCTTGGATGTGGCAATGAGTTTTTAGACACAACACCAAAAGCATGATCAATGAAAGAAATAATAGACTATTTAAACTTCAGTAAAATTAAAAACTTCTGCTCTGGGAAAGGCACTGTTAGAATAATTAAGGGACAAGTCACAGACTGGGAGAAAATATTTGCAAAACATATAAAAGCACTGGTATTCAATAAATACAAATGACTCTTAAACTCTACAATAAGAAAATAAACATCTCAGTTAAAAGTGGCCAAAAGTTCTGAGCAGACAACTCACCAAATAAGTTATTTAGCTGGCAGGTATGCATATGAAAAGATTGTCAGTAGTATACATCACCAGGGAATTACAAATTAGAACAAGATACCACTGCATACCTATCAGAACGGCTAAAATCCAAAACACTGATAACATCTAATGTTGGCAAGAATGTGGAGCAACAGGAACTCTCATTTACTGCTGGTGGGAATGCAAAGTGATACAGCCACTTTGGAATACAGGTTGCTAGTTTCTTACAAAGCTAAACATATTTATACCATATGATCCAGCAATCGCACTTTTAGATATTTTTCCAAATGAGCTGAAAACATATGTCCACTGAAAAACCTGAAATATCAATGGTTATAGCAGCTTTACCCATGATTGCCAAAAATTGGAAGCAAGCATGATGCTTTTCAATAGGTAAATAAATTAACTGTGGTATATAAATACAATGGAGTAATATTCAAATATAAAAAGAAATGGGTTATCAGGCCATGAAAAGACATAGAAAAACTTAAATGCATATAGCTACAGGAAAGAAGCCTCCTTGAAAGGATATGTACTATATCATTCCAACTACATGACATTCTGGAAAAGCCAAAACCATAGACAGTAAAAAATATCAGTGATTGTCAGGGGTTGAGGGGAGAAAGGGAGGTGGGAAAGGGTGAATAGGTGGAGCACTGGGAATTTTTAGGGCAATGGAACTATTCTTTATGAGGCTGTAGTGTTGGCTGCAAGACAGTATGCATGTGTTGAACTCAAAATTCTACAACACAAACAATGAATCCTAACTTTAATTAATAATAATGTATTGACATTGGTCCATTAACTGTGATTACAAATGTATTATGCCAATGCAAGAGGCCAATAATAGGAGAAACTACTGGGGGAAAAGAAGAGAAGTATGTAGAAACTCCATGCTTTCTATTTAGTTTCTCTATAAACCTAAACCACAAAGTCCATTGATTTAAATAAGAAAGGGGCACAAAAATAATTTAAGGGTGATGGATATGTTGGTTATCTTGGTGGTGATGGTCAGGGGTGTACCTGTGTCAAAACATTGAAAAATGTACACCTTAAGGGGAGTAAAGGGGAGAAAATTGGAACTATTGTAACAATATAATCAATAAAATACGTTAAAAAAAGAAAAATGTACACCTTAAATATGTGCAGTTTATTGTACGTTAACTATACTTCAATAAAGCTGATAAACAAATAACAACAAAACACACACACTCCTCATTTGAAGGCTACTTTCCTGATGAGAAGTGAACTAACTCAACTGGTATATATTTTTCCCCTTTGTCCTATACTTTTTGCTCTTGGAATGGGGACACCTTATTTACTGATGTAAAAGCCTTTTTGAGACCATGAGAAGACCGGTTGTGAGAAAAGTCTGAAGAAGTAGACAAAGAACGTGGGACTTTGGTGAATTTTGGAACCACCATATCAGCCCTAGATGAGTAGACCAGGAGTTCTGTTTGGAGAAAAAAAGATACTCCTGTTTGGTTAAGACCCTGCAGTTGAGTATCTTTTATAAGGAACTAAAGTTAGCAATTCCTAACTGACATAGCTATTCATTAATGCTGTTTACAAAATATTTCATTTTGAAAAGAAAATGAACAGAAAAAAATCTTAATTATTGGAAACAGGATGTTTCCCAAATCTTTCCATAATGAAATATAATCCTTGTTCCTAGAGATTGCTTGGATAAGTCCAGGACTCACTACTGAGTTGAAAGAGGAATGGATGAGCAAAATGAGGATTTTCACCCTGAAGAAAAGCCTGAGTATTAAGAAGGGAACAATTGTCCTCAACAGTCCAAAGGACTTTTAAATGGAAGGGCCATTGGATTTATGTCTGGCTACAAGAAACATAATACCACATGTAAAGGTCTCACAGATGCAATATAATGTGTTATGTGGAAGCACTTTTAAGTCCATGACAAAGATATGCAAAGATGTAATAAACTCTCATTGGTGTAGAGTTTTCTGATGTGTTCAAGCCTAGTCTGAATAACTATTTAGCATGAGATTTAATTTATTTTTCAAATAATATAATCCAAAATAGTTACATGAATAATTTTGTCAGATAACATATAGCAAAGCAAAAACTGGAATCCAGAACAACGTGGTTTCAGAGATCACACTCTGTTCATTAAACCACGATGATGATTACAAAGGAGATTTAAATAATAGATGAGAATTTGATTAGAGGAGCTTTAAGGTAGCTTCCCAGACTGCAATTACACATTTCTCAAAGGAATGGGGAGAAACAAAATTTAGAGTATTCCATGAATTCAAAATGAGGATGTCTGTTGCATTTAAGGAACTCTTAACTTCAATGACATTTTCATACTTACTAGGAGCCCTGGATCTGGAAGAGGAGCAGGCTTTGCAAACCGTTTACTAAGTTTCCTCTTCTCTTTCCTTAGGTTTTTCATATTCTGAATATGTTTATCTATGGACTTGTGGAAAATTAAAAGGAAGAAAATAAATAATAATTTTATAATAAAAAGGTAACATGCTGATTATATTTTTGGTTTATGTGAGTAAGAGAAGATAACCAGAATTGGTACATATGATTCATAAATGAAGAAAATACATTGGATTATCAGTAGAGTTTGCAAAAGAGACTATTTACTCTTGATCCCCACTCTAAAAACTGTGTACATTTAGCTATATCCATATAGATATAGATATAGACATAGATATAGCTTGTCCAGAAGGTATCCAGCCTGTAATATGAAAAACAGTGACATTCAATGATGAAGATACAAGATACAAGAAACACCGTACACAGGACAATGATGCCTCAGTCCCCTTCAGAGTAGGCACCTTGGGATCTCATGCAGTTCTCCCAATCGCCATCAGCTGCCCTGTCATATTTTCCTGAATCTCATCAACAGTCTGAAATCTCCTCCCTTTCCAAAGTGATTTTAGTTTTGGGAAAAATCAGAAGTCTCAGGGTGCCAAATCTGGGCTGTAGAGGAGTTGAGTCATCTGTGTGATTTGATGTTTCACCAAAAATCTCTGCATGAGACATAATGTACGAGCAGGGGCATTGTCATGAAGAAGCTGTCAGTCACCAGTTGCCCATAGCTGTGGCCTTCTGAGTCATCTGAATAGTTTCTGTGGAGGAATGTTCAAGCTTAATGCAAAATTGGTTGCAGATTTGTTGCTCTCCTTACTCAGTCATTTTGAATGCCATGCCCACACCGTACTCATGCTCACTTAAGGGTGTCTGCTGCCCCCACTGACTAGTACAGTGAAGTCATCATTGTTCACACATGTGCATTCCAGTCCACTCTCCTTGGCTTCCAGGTTACATCAATGTCATGCAAACTGTTCTTGTTATATTAACAATGGCTCGACATTTTCTGGACAGACCATTTATATGTATATATATTAGTTTAAAGGTAATATTAAAACCCCGAAAAGAATTTTTTATAGTAAATTAGAGAACAAAATCTATGCCCATTCTTTAGTCTTTTAAATGCTGCATATCACACAGATCTTTTTTAATGTCCTCTCTGTATGACATGTATAAGTAATAGACACCTAGGGGATTAAACTAGAATGCTTTGAAGATAATGAAATGGAGTATTAGGGTGAAGAGGATATGAATAATAGGAACGTTTAACCACTGCCACTAGGAGTGCAATTGCTTTGAAAACAGTGCAGCATTATTTCATAACAATGAAAAGTTTGCTTTCCCGATGATCTAGTCATTCTACTCCTGCCTAAATATTCAAGTAAATCTCTTGCTCAGGAGCAAAAAGACATGTACTAGAATATTTACAGTAGCGCTGTTCATTATAGGTAAATGTGTAAACTACCCATTGCCCATCAACAGAGAAAGGATTAATGAACTCAGATATGTTCCACAAGGAAATATTATACAGGAGTGAAGATAACTATGTACAACAATATGGACAAATCTTACAAAACAATGTTCAGAAGAATAAATTATATACCAAATTTTATGTTATCATATATTTATAGAGTTAAAAAACAATCAAAATCAAACAATGTATTTTGAGAGGCACATGTGTGACTAACTACTTTTAACAAATGAGATTGATAAAAGTAAAATCCAAGATTATGGTTACCTCAGAGAGAATTAGAAAGGTAGAAGCAGCTCCTAGATAAGTTCAAGGATGCCTGTAATGTTTTCTTAAGTTGGAGGTATTATTTTATTATTCTATTTTACAATTTATGTATTCTACATATATTCTTGTGTCTGTATCAAATGTTACATTAAAAAATGATAATATAAGCCAGTTAGGTTATCCTAGTTAAGATTCATTCTAATGGTAAGACATAAGATCCCAGAGTCCCACGAAAGATAACACAGAAGTGTCTAGCTAGTAAAAGTTCTATTATGTTAGGGACTACCACACATAAAGAAACAAGATAAAATCACAATTTTGAAATACTTAGATTTATTTAAACATTACCTGCCTTTCAATGACTTCTGCAGGATGATGTCGTCTTGGTACTTCCTACAATATATGTAAAATAATAATAAAAACAAATGAACATAAGTCACAAGCAAACAGATGAGTTATAACAGGAAGCCTATGCTGTTTTTTAAATTAATATATGCATATTATCTCAAAGAATATCAAGGTTAAAACCAAGGTAGAGATTGATGATAGTATTATAAGAAAAGAGAACCAGCTATAAACCACATAACCAGTAAGAAAACTTAAAATGGAGTCAGAAGGCCAATAGAGGGAACCTGCAGGCCCTACCACTGGACATCAATGACAGACGCTGTCAGGAAGAATTGTCAATCATGGACCTCAACAGGAAGAGACTCACCAATTCCAGCAGAAGGAAGGAAGATATCCTCCTTACAGCTCAGCCAGTGGGAAACCAGCACCACCCTGAACTCTCACCCTTTCTCCAATGGGTTGTCCTGAAAAACAGCCACCCTCAACTTCCCCCTTTTTCACTATAAAATTCCTCTCCTTTGCTTCGTGGGTTAACCTATAGTTTTTGCTGTAATATGCTTGTCTACAATAGCAATTCTCTGCTATTTCCAGATATACCCACTATGTTGCTAAAATAATTGGCTGTTTTATTTTTTAGGGCAACAGAAGAAAAATGTTGACTACAGAGATTTATTCTGAAAGAAAGGGGTGTACAATAAATTCCAAAATTCATGTTTCTGTTGGCATATGTCTTCAACGGTGCCACTCTGATCTTTGCTTAAGGAACTTTTTTAGTCTGGCTTCTAAAGTCTGGGAAAGCTGGGGTGATTGAGAAACTCCACCAGGTGGACTGGTATTCTGAGGCACAGGGAGTTTGGCTGGTAGTTTATGGGGTTCCCACACCTCTCCCTAATTTCTAAATTATGCAGTAAGTACATCCTCCTGCCCTCATTTTGATTCAATTGTTTAACCCAAAGACCTAAAAGCAATCTCTTCCCCAACTGAATATTGAGAAGTTTATCCTTTCCCCCACCTCTGTAACCCTAACCCCACCCTCTAGGACGGCTCAGTGGGTCAGTCAACAAACGTGCTTGGCCCCTAGAAGGCACAGGGTGGGAAGCTTTTCCTTGTCCTGGGCATTCCGTATATTTCACCAGGGATTTCCAGACCCCCAGTACCTAACTGTTTGTGGGCAACAGCCTGAAGTGCTAGTGGCCACTGTGGCCTCCAAGGTCAAAGCCCGGGCAGAAACGGGGTTAAGGGCGGGAGACTCACGGGGTTGACTTGGGTCGTTTTGTCCCCTACACAGTGCAGGCACATACTTCAGAGCCTCAGGGAGCCTCTGGCGCCCACCGCCTGATCCTGACCAGGTAATTGCCAGCCAGCCACCCACTCACAGCGCGCGAGCCCCGCCCCGTCCCATCACAATTCTCTTTATCCTCGCTGTGAGCCCCTCCCTTTCCCTTAGCTGTCTTCCAGTCCCTATACAGGGAAGGTGAAGTCCCCAGCTGTGCCTAGAGCACCTCTGGCATTAGGGTTGCCAGGTTACCGCAATTCCCCCTCCTTCCAGCCCTTTTGCTCAGATAACTATGGAATACCAGTGTTTCATTTGTTCTAGTCCTCATCTCTACTCTCCCCTTCACGTATTAACCTATCTAACTTAGATTCCATGGCTCTCACTTCAGCCTGTCTTCATGGATCTCAATTCCTTGATTTCATTGTTTTTCAATCACAGCTTCCAGTTGGATCCAACTATGGGCCTTCTCCCTGGGCTGAAATGGGGAAAAACTTAAAGATGGCTGCAGTACATCTCCATAATCTCCAGCTTAACCGGGCCCTCACCGGTGCTTACCGCTTCTTGCAGGCTGCACACCTCTTTCTTTTTTGCACTCTGCAGCATTCTCTTCAAACCGCCTTCCTGTATAAAAACCTCTGAACCCACCACCTCCCAGATGTTTTCAGCAGAAGTAGGATTGTTCCTGCTCCACATCCTGATAATGGCTAACACATGCAGAACTTATTCTTAGCGTTATTAGATGAATGTGTACATATTAGCTCGTCAACTCTTTATAATAATCCAAGAGGGTAAGTGCATGATTGTTATCCTCTGGAAGATAAGGCACCCGTATGTTAATTGTCCAAGGTTACACAATTAGATGGTGAGCTGGGATTTAAATCCACAAAGTGGCCTCAGAGCCTGTTCTCTTAATCACTATTCCACAAGTTGCTTTTGTTTCATTATTATTATTTATGTTATTTTATTTTATTTTTTAATCCTCACCCAAGGACATTTTTTTCATTGCTTTTTGAGAGAGAGAAGGGAGAGAGGAAGGAAAAGAGAGACACATGGATGTGAAAGAGAAACCTTGATTGGTTGCTTCCCATATGCGCCAGGGCCAGGGATCGAACCCTGCAGTTTAGGTATGTGCCCTTGTAACAGTGGGGGAGGGACCCCCAAATACCCCATGGTCCATAGTTTGGGGGAGGGGGGGAGGAGATAATACAGCTTTAACGATACTTTGCATATCTTTGGCAGGCTGGTAGCTAGGGCCAATAAAAGGGTGGATGATACTGTTTAAGATACTTTCATATCAGTGACAAAGGGGATAGCCAAGCTTTTCCTGAAGGAGTGAGCTGTAAGGAAAGGAGAGAGCCACAAGGAAGGAGATCTTGCAGTTTGAGACTGCAGAAGGACTCCACCAGCCTGCCACGAGGTCTGGTGTGTAAGAGAGAGAGCCATGATGTAGCAGCTCTGTAGTTTGTAGTGAAGCTAGTCTGTGGTGAGAAGGGAGAAGCAGCAAGCAGCTTGCAGTTCATAGGGAGGATTCGGCCATGCGGCCTGGGCTAGTAAGAAAGCAAGCATGCTGCTGCTTTGATTGTGCCTGCTTTAGCTGACTCTGAAGCCACCAAGGACTTTGTCTTGCAGACCTGGACTCTCTCTGGACTCTTGGAACTCAGGACATGTGGAGAGGACTCTCTTAGGGCTTGTGACTTTCCTAGACTTCACCATGATCCAGGGTAACACAGCACAGGCTTTTCTAGACAATTATATGGAGGCTGATGACAATGTACCCCAGATTCTGAAGGAGAGAGCTGACAGATAAGGGATGGGGAACTTCTGTGCATGGTTTTGGCTTATAGCCTTTTGTGGAGCAAGGGGAGTGCTGGGTCCCGTGGAAGAACATGACTCTGAGCAGGAGTGCTCACTGCCTTCCCCAGGTTGGAATATTGTAAGTGAAGACCTGTTTTCCTCAACACTGATTGTTGGGTCTTACACTGAGGTGCCATGTGAGCAAGCCCCCCTTGGCTCAGTAACACCCTGACCAAGAGTTGTCTGCAATTCTGATTTCTTTTTCTTTATATCCAGTGTAATTGGCTCACTGCAACCTTTTTCAACCCTTACTATTCTATTGGTATTTGTTTCAAAATGGTCACAATTTATCTTCCTGCTGAATTCAGTGAACACTTTGTACCACTTGACTCTTGAAGAGTGTTAGAAACTGAAGAGATCTCTTGAAAGATTTAGGCTTAGAAAAATTACTTTGGCCCCTTGTACTTCTCAAAACCATTGACCACTCACGCATTCAGTTATTTGTCTCATTTACTGTCTGAGAAAAACTTGATGTTTTAAAAAAAATAATCTTAAAGAATCTGTTTCATAATACAAGTAAGATTAGTTTGTTAGGATGTTTCCATACCACAACTGGTGTTTTTATTATCTTTCTCTGAGTATTCGATAAATATACAGTGATGAAATCAGTTAAAATAGCATAGTACTGATAAATGCTGTGTCTGTATCCTGTAGTTGCTCTGCTCTTGCTGTTTTAAAAATGCTTAAGTTCTAAGCAACTGGCTCTGTGTTTTCATTTGGCACTAGGACCTGCAAATTGTGTGGGTGATCTTGAACCTATTCTACAAAGTTTGTGGGAAATTATAAATCTATCTATCTGTCTCTTCTATCTGGCTGTGGGACACCTGGTACAGAATAGCATTTAATGTCATTTTTAAATTATTATTGTCGCATATGGAGTTTATGCCAGTTTTCCTTGTTTTGTACCTGTGTAGTTAAATTGTGAAACCTATTGTAATCTTTTTAATTTGTCTATATTAAGTTATATCTTTTTTAGATTCAACTTATTATTTCATCTTGTCAAGAGCTTTTCTTCCTTCTCAATAACACAGTGCCTTCATGCCATCTGCTGTCTAGACCCGTATGTTATATCATCATTCAAATTTGTGAAAAGGGCATTGCACAGGACAGCTGAAAAGAATGCTCTGCAGCAAAGCACAGAAAGTTGCACTGCAGGTTAATTAATAATTATTTACTAGTACTTCTGGGTAGAATTGTTTTTGTTATTTTATAAGTTCACTTAAATTTTGATATCACCTACTTCTGATTATATCCATCTCATTCACAACAATATCATGGCTTTTTCAAATATTTTGCTGGAATCTAGATATACTTTAAGCCACTAGTCCATATTGAAAATAGTTCATTAAATTTTTCCATAACTTAAAAATTAACTTAGATACAATTTTAAACTTAATATTAATCAGAGAAATCAACAAAGGAGTTAAACTAGGGAGAAAAATATCAGGCTTTTTTGTTGGACTGTTTACATTTGTATTTTGGGTTAATGTATTAGTTTCCCGTGGCTGCTATAACAAATGACCACACACTCGGTGGCTTAGAACAACAGAAGTTTATTCCTCACAGTCTAGAAGCCAGAAATCTGCAATCAAGGTTTTGGTAGAGCTGGTTATCCCCAGGGCTCTGTGTAAAATCTGTTCCTTGTCTGTTCCAGCTTTTGGTTGCCTCCTGCACTCATTGGCTTGAAGCCACATCATTCCAACCTCTGTCTCCATCTTCACTGGCATTTCTCTTTTCTGTGTGTCTAAGATTATTTGATGTAGTTCAGAACCTCATTGTCCTAGGGGCTCAATGCTTAAGGAAGTGGTCATGCAAAGGCTTGTATGGCAGTCATATGAGGCTATTCTCTGGCCCCCTTGTTCCTCCTCTAAGGTGGGCTGTCTAAACCACATGACTAGTGATATGAAAGGTCATGAGGTCTAAACCACATAACTAGTGACATGCTAGGGGAGGAAAGGTCACCCTTTGGGTAAGGTCCTAGCCTAGCTATTTTGCTTATCGCTAGGCAACCAGGACTTTCTGCCCTGGTGACAGTCCGTACCTGGCCTATCATTTCTACTTCATTCATGCCTAACTGCCTAGTCTATCAATTCCACAAAAAGTCCAAAGACAGGTAGACAACATTGGTTATAAGACATTTGGCACAAAGGCGTAAAGGTGGTGGGAAAATGAGGTATTAGATTTCAGAAATGAGATGGGCGATTTGCAGGTAGTTGAGAAAGGGCAGAACACAAGTGTAAGGAAAAACCGTGCTAGGTGACTCAGAAACAGTGGGAAACAGGGGTCATCTCTTGTTTACCATACTTAATTCAAATTAGGCTAAGGGGAACATCCTAAGGTTAGTCTGAACCTCTTAGACAGGAAAGGGGGGAGGGTCAAAGTTTCTTTTGAGTCTTGTTTCTTAAAAAACATTTGAAAGTCAATATACCAGTCAAAGCAGCTTCAGGGTAGCAGAATTATGATTATTATTTTGGTTTACATGACTGAGAAATACACGAGGAAATTTGGTTTAGTCCAATAATAGTTGTTCATCTCTATTAGCTTGCTTTCCTCTGTAGGTCGGCCTCCCTTTGTCTTGCTGTGGGTGGGCTTTTCTGCAGATAATGAGGGCCTCTAGCACCCACCACATCCTACTAGGCTACCACTGTTCTTTACAATTTGACCTGCTACCTGAAACAGAGTACTTACTCCCTGCTTTTGGGGAGGATTCTGACTGGTGTGTATTACCAGTTAAGAGATCATCATTTAAAAGCTCAGGTTAAGTAACATTAAATATGGTTAGCATTGGTAAATTAATGGAGCATTTGTTTTTTAACTCAGAAATTACAGCATTCTTATTTTTAGGTTAAATTTAATTAACACTGTAGAAAAAGTGGCAAGTTATTCTTTTCTTTTCTTTTTTTGGACTTTTCTGTCCAAATACTAGTAAGAGAGATTTATATGTCATGGTTGATTTTTAGAGATACACAGAAAGAAACCCAAAGTGACAAAGAAATAGAAAGTGTGGCATTCAGCCTCTGGAAAAATTAATAGAGAAAATAAAGTTTTCTCGACTAAGAGCTGTAAAGTTCTGACAGGGAAACAAATTAAAGGAGATTAGAAAATCTATTAATAGGCTTTAAAATTGTATTTATATGTGATACACATCTGCCCAAACCCCATTAAGTAGCAATGAAAACAGATAGGGAAGAACAAGAAGGGGCTTCAGTATAAAGAATACCTTGTTTCAGACTTTTGTGTATTCTATTTTGACATAAGCTACTATTTTTTTTTCAGATTTAATGTGTTTTATTGATTAAAATATTACATTTGTGCCAATTTCCCTTCCCTCTGCTCCCCTCCACCCGGTGGCCCCCCTCCCTCCAGTTGTCCCCCCCTTTTAGATTATGTCCATTAGTTGTGCATACAGTTCCTCCCAACCTCTCTCCGTCTATTCCATTCCCTCCTACCTTGATCCCCAATTCCTATATCATCTCCCTCCCTTTCCCCATTCCCCCTCCCTGTTGACCTCCCCCCAATATGCTTCCCGTACCCACAGTTCCTTTTCCACTCTCGTTGCCTATTTAGTTTGCCTTTGTTTCATCTCCCTAGCTTCTGTTTTTTTAAACCAGTCCCTTTAACATCTCATATAACAGTGGTTTGGATCTAATGAACTCTTTCAGTTTTATTTTGTCCTGGAAACACTTTCTCTGTCCTTCTATTCTGAATGACAATTTCGCTGGATAGAGTATTCGTGGTTGTAGGTTTTGGATTTTCATTACTTTGAATATTTCTTGCCAGTCCCTTCTTGCCTGTAGGGTTTCCCTTGAGAAGTCAGCTGATAGTCTAATTGGGACCCCTTTGTACATAATTCTTTTCTTCTCTCTTGCTGCTTTTAAGATTCTCTCTTTATCTTTAATTTTTGACATTTTGATTATAATGTGTCTTGGAGTGGTTCTCCCTGGGTCCAGTCTCTTGGGAACTCTCCTTGCTTCCTGGACCTGCAAGTCTATTCCCTTCCCCAAGTCTGGGAAGTTCTCCTTTATTATATTTTCACTCAATTTTTCAAGTTCTAGTTCATCTTCCTCACTCTCTGGCAAACCAATGATTCTTATGTTGGGCCTTTTATAGGTGTCCCAGAGGTTTCTGATCCTCTCATTGTTGCTTCCCATTTCCTCTCGCTGCATTGGTTGACTGCTTGTTCCTTCTCCATATTCCAGTTTGTTGAAATGAACTCTAGATTTTTTTTTCTCACCATCTTTCTCGTATGCGGCTTTGTTCCTTTCGTTATGAAAGTTTTTCGCTTCTTTCTTATCTTTTTCCTGCTCTTTTGTGAATTCTGTAAGCCACCTGATAACAATGGCCCAGAACTGAGCCTCTGACAGGTTTCTTATCTGTTCATCTGTCAGGTTCTCTATCTGCTGTCTGGTGAATTGTGTCACCGGGATCTCTATATTTGCCTGCCACATTTTGACAGATGCGTTTTGTTTTCTTGGGCTGGCTGCAGGGGGCAGTGCCTGTGTACGCGTCACAATTCAGCGACCGGCGCCTGCCTGTCCGCGACCTATTTCGCAGCCCTGTGGTGCTTTCTTTGGGGGCGGGGGTCCAAGATGGATTCACACAGTTATTCAGCTAGGAGACCGGGATCCGTCCTCCCGCCCCCCTGGGCCTCACTGTTCAAGGCGATGCGGCGGCCGCTCTCCCCAGCGCCGGGGTCGCGCACCGCCGGGGGCTTGACCGGCAGGGATTCCTCGCCGCCCGCCGCTCCGGGTGCGACCGCAAACAGCACTGCCCTCTTTAACTCTTACCTGCCCAAATGGCACCGCTGGTTTATAACTTCATATGTTGGGCTTCCGTGTAGTTTTATTTTCTGGAATTTCTAGTTATCCTTTGTTTTGAAGTAGTTGTATTCCTCTCTAGTTGTAGAGGGAGACCTAGCGTGTCCGTCTAAGCCTCCATCTTGGCCGGAAGTTGACATAAGCTACTTTAGATGAAGCTAAATTGCATCTCTGTTTTCCTGTCAGTAAAATGGGGCTAATCTTGTCTATTTCATACAGTTTTAAGATTTTAGGAATAATGTATTCAAGTGTATTTTACTCATTTAAAAATTCAGGATAATTTTTCATATGGCTAGAGTTCATATGGGGACAGCAAAGGAGAAAATAGAGGATGAATTACCAAGGCTATATATATATATATATATATATGGTCTCTTTATCCATGAGAATTAATAGAATACATAATAATTCTTTAGAATAGTATATATGAGTGATTTAGAATAATTACTAGAATCAGGAGGTTTATTTACTTAGCAAATATCTTTTTTTTTTTTTTTTTTTTTTTTTTTTTTGTAGAGCGACTAGAAGTTTTGCTTCCTGGAGTGTAAATAATCTCATTTCCCAGTAAGAACGCTTCAGGATACATCTTCATTTTTAGAAAAAGGTCCAGCAGATGGCGCCAAAATCACAATGTTTAAACAGTGACAGTTTGTAGTGAGGGAGCAAAAATATTTATACAGCCAGAAGATGGTGCTAGGTGACCGATCTTTAAAAACCGATACCTGTATTTGAAATAAGCTACTTCCCTTTTACTGAAATCTAGGAGTTATAATCAATGTATTGTTGGCATCATTAAACAAAAATTCTTTAGTAGCTTCAAATTTAAATTTCAAATTTATTACTTTTATAATAAAATAACTCTGACCATCTCATGAAAGCAACACTTTCCTGTTCTACTTTTTAATCAAACGCAGTCTTTGCAAAGAAAAATGTACTTAAAATATTAATTTTATTGTTTTTTCTGTCTTCATATGTTTCAAGATTATACTATTTAAAAAATATAAATACTCATCATTCTCCTCTAAACTCCTTGCTCTTTCCCTTCTGTTGTTCCACCAAAATTCTCTTAGGAGGATGAAACACTGAATTAGAATATCTGGAAATCTGCAGATACAGTTTCTGACATATCTAAATTAGGGGGGAGAAAACAAGTTGAAATATTTCTTTTCTTGTGGACTTTCTAAAACACTTTCATTTTAATTTCTTTGTATATTCCCTTATCAATATTCAAGTCTTTAATCACTTTAAAGTCATTAAACTGATTTATAACTTTGTTTTAAATTTTCATATAGTTAAAAACTATATTCTAAAAGTTCGTGTTTGGAATTGTAACCACTTGCCTATTAAGTGTCTCTTAAATGCAGCCATTTCTCAGCAGCCACCCCATCTCCTCCTCCCCTAGCCTCAGATACTGGTCCATCCCAGTAGCTTCCTAGGAGTTGAATTACTTTCCCTCCTGCCTCCTCCAATCTGTTTTCTCATAAGATCAGAACAATATATTATTAATGTAAATTTGGTCATTTCACTCCTGTTCTAAAAACCCTTCAATAACTTTGTATTGATCTTAAACATCCACACCTCCAGCATGCCCCCAAAAGGTGCTTCTCCATTCTTGCCAGTTATTTCCCATGCCCTTGCTACATGACATTTCTCAGACTGCCCTTCCTCCTCCTGCAGGTCTTCTGCATGTTTTCTTTCAGTGAGCAAGCGGTTCTCCACATCTCCTAGATTTCTCATGCACGCTCTTTGGATCAGAACTCAACCGTCACCCTCCTGGGAAGGTCTACCCTATCACTGAGGTCAGGTCTCTCTGTTATGCACTCCTGCAGCAAGGGTAACTCCCCCTTTGCGACATTCGCTTCTGTAATTGGGCATGACTTATGGGGATACATTGATCAATCTCTTCCTTGCTTTAACTCTAATATAAGCTTTATGGGAAGAGGAGTGTTCACTTTTTTAACTATTGTATTTCCAGCCAGTGAGAGGGTCATACTTGGCATGCGGGAGGCTCTCACTAAAGTTTGATGAAATGTAGGATCAAAGAAAAAAAATCACAGGTCTCTGGAAAGTGTAATAGATTTCATGGGTTCTGAATGATTTTTTATTGGCAAGATGTTTATCCTTAAGAGACACCTCAAGATGCAGATGTTGTCTTCAGATATCCACAAGGCTTTTTTTTTTTTTAAGATTTTATTTATTTATTTTAGAGAGAGAAGGGTGGAAAAAACAGGAGAGAAACATCAATGTGAGAGAGAAACATCTATTGGCTGACTCTCATATGTGCCCCAATCTAGGACTGAACCTGCAAACCGGGCATGGGCCTGACCAGGACTTGAACTAGTGACCTTCCCCACTGAAATGATGCACAACCAACTGAGCCACACCCCATCAGGGCATCTGCAAGGATTTTGTGTGAAAGAAGGGTGAAGCTTATTTTTTGTGGCTTCAAGGGGTGATCTAAGACCAAAAGCCCACAGGAAGAATTCAAAATTTAAAAAACTGAGTATCCAAAAATAGAACAAATTTTGTCAATAGGTGAAGAATTTCCTGTAACTAGAGGTATTTAAGCTAGTAAGTAGTCAATTGGTGGGGAGCAGAAAAGGGAATTCAAGCACCAGCAGAGCCTTTAGGTGGGCTTTGAAGCCCCTTTGAGCTTGAGATTCTATAGAAGTTATGATCTGCTTCAAAGATTATCTCTGTCTTTGCCTTGCTGATTGCATTCTGGGGTCAATGCTCAATGGGGTGGGGGCTCCTCAGGTTCTTGCAATTAAGTGTCATTGCACTTCAGATGTTAAAGAATGTGTGATTTCCTAACATGACCTGCATCACTAATTTTAGCTTAAACTCATATTGTTATACTTAAAACATAAGTAGACCTTGTTTCATGTATATTGTTTTCTCTAATAACTGAAACTGTCTATTTCAAATTATATTTTTTAATCTTTTACTGAATCACTAATACATTTACTGATAACTGTTAGAGAATATATTTGGATTTTGAATCAATGAAACTTGTTTAATTTGCTTCTGGGAGTAGACTAAATTCTGTATTTCAAAGATAGTAATCTTCTCAATTTCATTTCTAAACATAAGTAGTTAATGAGATCTTTGTTCCATGAGCCTATTTTTTAGTTCACTGCAGAAAAAGGAGTGAAGTTCTTTATACTTAATACACTCAATATCTTAGAATTTTTGTGCCTCAACCAAGTTTTATATCAAAATACAAACAAAATTATTAATTTATCCTTAGTCTTCATAATATGCAAATTAATGGTGCTTATTTCTTTCTTTTTTTTTTTTGCTAGATGGCAAATGAAACCTTTATTTCAACAATTTTTTCCCAAATCAAATGAACTCCCAGTACACTAAGATATTCATTGATTATCTCATTGTTTCCATGAATCAAAATGAGGAAACAGTTTCAAAATTGATATGTGCCCCAGTGCAGCCCTATGAAAGAATGAAGTATTCTAACATGTACTGACATGAAAATATGTTCATGGTATATTGTTAAGAAGAAAATATAAAGGAGTAAAAGGTACATATATGTGTGTTCTTATTTTAAAAAGTAGTGTATGCAAATGCATCCAAAGATGTCAGAAAGACTTGAAATAAACTGGCCGCAGTACATTTCTCTGCATAGTGGGACTGCATTATGGTCTGGCTTCAGGGATGAATACTGGAAACTCCCAGCACATTTGATGCACTTGATTGTGGGTCAAATTTTTCTTTAAAAAATAAACCCAAGAGAGACAGAGAATAATGTAATCTTGTGTTAACTTTCTCCTGTAAGAATAAAGAGGAGGAAATGAATCACAGACAAGAGACTTAGATTTTTTTCATTTGCAGCGTGCACTGCCAAAATTCAGAGTTCCGTTCAGAAGAATAATAATGAAATCATACATAAAGATCAGAATATATAGACATACACTTCCAAATTATCCTTGCTCTTGTTCTTAACCAGCTCAAGAAGAAACTGGACTTCTTAAGTCTCCTTCGGCCTGAACTTTTCTTTGGTCCCCGGGGATTTCTCTCAGCTCCATCTCACTGTGTTTTTATCCCGCTGTGTTGGACACCACAGGTTAGCAGGTGGATTTGGCAGGAAAGTTAGGACTCTTTGCCCTTGCACTGTGTGCCATGGTTTCTCTCCATTAGACTTGGGTAGGCAGAAGGGAGACGCCAACATGCCAATGCAGACATATAAGAATGAACTAAGGGCATGTCTGGGAATGGCAGTGAGACCAGCTTAATTTAAACAAAGGATTTGTGTAGGGAGGGAATCACATGAGCTTCAGAAGAAGCATTTTTGTTATACAGCATGTATATAGTTGCAATCATAATATAATGAAATATAGGTTAATCAGGAGGTTGAATGCAGAAATGAGAAATAACTCGAAGTATTTTAAGCAGAAAGAAATTTAGTACAAGGTATCATGTACTTACATAAAGTTTGAAAAGGCTGAAAGAACAGGTTCTGGGCCAGGCATTCTGACATGGTCCTCAGCACAATACAGTGCTGGTCTCTAAGTGGAACTACTGCTTAGAGGCAGCCACTGCTACTTGCTGTGACAGCCGCCTCTTACTCTGCAGAGCAATGGATGCTGTGTTCCAGGTACGAGGAAGTTAGCCTAATAAGTCACTGTGTTTTCATGCCCACAAAAATGGGGTGTAGTCACCAAGGTGCAGGTGCTGGTGCAGGGAAGTCTCACATTTCTGACCTGCCAGGAGCAAGAGCCATCAGTGGTAGGGGAAGGGTGCTTCCTTCCTTCTGCCTTCCAGATCTCTCACATGTACTGACTGACAGTTTGATTCAGTATGCTAGCTGCAAGAATATTGGAGGGATTTGGATGCTAGTTTTCAAACCCTCCAAATGGAAGAAAAGTGGACTGGAGGCCAAGAATTAAAGTGTTCCCCACATATAGGGAAGCGCTAAGTGGAACACAAATCCCTGATGTATGATCATCCAGATAAAATACCTATTAACATTCTGTCATGTATGTATTATTACCCATTTTATGTTGTGTGACTAAAACACTAATGAAAGTTTCTCCTGTACGTTTTTCCATTATTACTACTGCCACTGTTGTGTATCTTACAAAAGCAATTGATACTAGCAGCCCTGTGCTTTTTTATTTTTTACATCAAGATTTATAAAACATACTTATTTGAAATAGAATAATGCTGGTGACTGAGATTCAAGGATGTTTTCTGAAGCAGATAATACGAAGAAAAGTAAAACTCCACAAAGAAGTTCCTGTTGCTTGGGATTATTTCAGCCCAACGTATTCCCTTCATGTAGGTGACTGCGAAGTTTGCCACACAGGCATGGATACTGACTGAAGACATTCTGCATTGTGATGCATCCTGTTTTCGGTGTCTGTCCCAAAGCCTTCTGCTTCAGCAGCTGTCCCAACACATCAGCAGCACGTTCTGCGGTGCAGTCAGAAGAGTTTGCAGTGAATCCCTCTTTCTTCTTTAACATTGATCACCACGGTTTCCTCGGGGCTGCACGGCCCACACAGAGCAAGGTTTAGGGCTGCTTTAGGCTGTTCTCTGGCTGGCAGCCTCCGCGCTGTGTGTCAGGAGCCCGCAGAGAAGGCGCTGGGGCCGTTCATCTCCTGCCTGAGGCTGTCCCAGCTCAGCTGCTCCCGGATCAGCCCTGCGTCCTACTGCAGCACTCATAAGATGAAAGGAATCAAGAGCACAGATGGTACTTGTTTCTAAAGATGACTCCTCATGGGACAGACTGAAGGGGTCCTCCTACAAGCCGAGTCTAATTTAGACTCCATACCACAGTTTACTCAGAGAGTAATACTAAATGTCCCCTTTTGACTAAAACTCAAATTCTGTTTTCAAACGCCTGCCTGCCCTCTAGTATTTTTTGAGTAAATGGTGGAGAACAAGGATAGCACACACAGTGCCATGCCTTTCTTTAACCCTGCTCAGAGCTAGGGTGGCAGACGTTTTGGGGCACATTCAGATGCATCTCTTCCTTTCTTGCTAACAGGATTCCCAATGGGTTTGGGCGATAGGCTGCCCAGCCCAGTGTTATCTTCTATCGTGTGAGCTGGAGGGCAATGAGGTAGAAGGCAAGTCTGAGGGTGATATCCTGGGAATAATTTCCCTTCCAGGTGGAAGAGCCATGTATGCAGAAACCCATCTTGCCGAAGCCCCCTTTCCCTGCTCCAGCTGTGGCAGCAACCACGCAGCCATGTGGGGTTCACTGCCAACCCAGCGCGGGCAGAAGAATGGGTGGAGTCTGGACCTTTGATAACAGCGCTGAATTGTTGCTCCAGTGCTAGCTGCTCCTACCTGTAGACTTCTGACTTGGTAAGATGCTAAGTACCTGTGTTGTTAAAATGTTTTAATTGGAGATTTTGTTCTTTCAGGGGCAGGCCTTCTGATAAACATGTAATTTTGATACCTGTTTGTTAAGAAAAACTTTTGGAGTAGGCTGGAGCATCATTTCAGTGGACTTGTGCCAGGGTGAGGTGGGCTAAAACTGGGTCCGGAGGGAGCAGCTGAAGCATCCAGATGAGGAAGAAGTCTCTGCACACATGCAAGGTAATTGCCAGGAAGCTTAGAGGTTCAAAGCCAAACAAAACAAAACAAAACAAAAACAAACAGAAAAACCACCCATAATGTCCAGGTACACAGGAGGCTGAGAATGAAAGATAACTCACAGAAGAGCGAAAGTCCCTGGATGGATGCACAGAGCAAGAGTTTGGGTCAAGTGAGAGAATTAAGTGTTTTTTCATGCAAAGGATAGGGCCTACAGCTGGTAGTTATTGGATGCTTCCCTACCCCCTAAGGAGTGTGCGATCCTGGCTTAAAAGCACAACTTCAGAGAGATAAATGAGTCCTTTTTCTCACATCCCAGCATCTTTTCAATTCCCCTTTCCCTAAGCTCTGAACCACAGAGGGCATCTTATGTTAAGAAGAGGATTTGTAGGTATCTGAATGAAAAGTTCCGCTGTGTGATTTTTCTGCAGAATAGCTCCTATTCTAAAAATCACCAGCCAAAGCAACATTGTGTTCAGAAAGTGGGGAAAATACCGCCGGGGGATTTTCATATAGTGTGCTTTCTATAGTCAAGTTAAGAAGCCTTTCCTGAGAGCCTTTATGAGCTTGGCACTGGGCCAGCCACCATCTTTCAGGAATAACAAACAGTACCATGTTGTCCAGGAACCTTGGAGAACCCACGTGAAAATAGAGCTCGGGGCACACTTTCTTTTTCTTTCAAGCTAGCTTTTCTCTTTGAAAGCAACCTCAATCTATCAGAATAAGTAGAACCTCTTTCTCTTAATACCGCATGAAATACCATCTGAGATGTTTCTTTTTGAAACATGTAGACATCAGTAAGGGTTTGGCAGCCCCTCTAAAGGAGAAAACAAGAACATTCACTTGGAAGCAAGTTTTGTATATTTCATAATTTGTCATAGCTTCCTGAAACATCTGAATTTATGCATTAGTTGGAATTATTAAGTGCAAGCAACGAGCAGAAAGTTTATCGAAAGGTCATTGAGCAGTTCTCAGAATCTTTAGAAAGGGTTCAGAATCAATATTAGAAATGGTGTAGCCAAGAATAGTACCTCAGATGACACTGAAGACCTTGTCTGGTCTAGACACCACAGTATACGCGGCAGCATCAACACTGGTCCATCCACATCATCTTTGAATACATGGTGTAGCTTACTACTGATGCCACCTTCTGCACACTAGACCCTATGCACTTGGTGGTTTTTGCATTACTGACATATGATTCAATATTCAGGATGGGTACACACAATTAGAGCAGACTGGGTTACATTCCTGAGCCTCATTGCAAGAAAGACCAGGAAAATGAGAATTTGAAAGCTTCTCTTTCTATAGTAGAGAACGAAATTTGTCTTGGTTGGTAGGGATTTCCTAAACCAGTGGTTTAGGGAAGCAGTCTTGTCTGCAGATGTTTTTTATTGTTGTGTCTTGGCTAAGGAAGGAAGGAAGGGGGCCACAGTTTGCTTCTGACATCTAGCGGGTAGAGACCAGGGATGTTGCTAAACACCCTAAAAGGCACAGACAGCTCTAATTAATGGAATGATGTTTTTGTTTTTATTGGCTTTTTTTGTGGTTTTTTTTCTTTGCTTCAATTATGTTTTTCATTATTTTGTGAGAAAAGACATATACGAAGAAGATGTAATGGGTTCACTATCAACAAGGAAAAATATTCTGAGAAGACAATAACTTACCTAAGATAACAAGTTAATAAGTTACAGACTCATGACTGAAACAGCAGATTTCAAAGCTCATGCTCTTTCTACTGTCATGTTTTTCTTTTTCTTTTTAAATTGGGGTGACATTGGTTAATAAAATTATACAGATTTCAGGTGTACAATCTACAACACATCATCTGTACACTGTATTGTGTGTTCACCACCCCAAGTCAAGTCTCCTTCAATCACTATTCACACCCCTTATACCCTTTCCTACCTACCCTTTCCTACCTCACCTCCCCTCCTTCCCCTGAGCAATCACTATACTGTTGTCTGTGTCCATGAGTTTTTTCTCTTTTTTTTAACTTTTCTGTTTAATCCCCCCCCCCACAATGCCATGTATTTCTTCTGTAGTCCTCTGAGACCCCAGACGGCATGAGCGTGTTTGTGACGTTATTGTTATGATTTTGTAGAAAGTCTACATACAGCACACAAGTACTTAGGGATGAGTCCATGATCAACATTACCCTGTAACCAGCTGAGCTGATAGTGTACTCAGTCTGCACCCCACTCTTCCAGATCACTCAGGGATCATTGAACTGTTTCCAGGAGAACTCACGCCACATGGAACTGACAGTGACATATGTTGAATTAAATGAATACTTTCTTGTTGTCTGCTTAGGCCAGGGCCAGAGGGGAAGGGTGCCAAAGCAGCAGTGGCATTCCTAAATGGGGGTGTAGAAATATTGTTCCCTCTGCTTTCATTCTACCCACCGTTCTGCATCCACTCTGCACTGGGCTGCAAGGCAGTGCTATTTTCTGTGGAGCACAGCGATGGGGGTCGAGGAATGTCCTCCCTCGCTCCTGAGAAATGCACTGCTGCCAGGGGCAAGCACTTGCATCAGTCAGAGTTGCAAGGTCCAGGGCAGGGGGTTCAGATCTGGTCACACACTCCAGGCACGCCTGCAGCAGCGCGCAAAAGATCCCTCTACAGTATCTCAGTGTCATCTGCGTCAGTCAGCCTTTGGCTTCAGCACTAGCCATGATGTTCGCATGATATAGTATACTGGGTTGGAGCAAGCACCTTCAGGTGGCACCGGCAGGTTTAGATTCCCCCCGGCCTCCATGGGGCATACCTGAGCTCTGGTTCTCGAGACAAGGAAAGAGAACATACTCTCTGGACAAAAGTACAAAAAGTAAGCACTTGGGTTTCTGGTCATATCTGGGGAAGGCTTCAGTGAATTAGACATTGGGCTCTTTGATAAGTTGAGAATGTGTGAATGTAAAGGTTGTGTTTCAGGAAACTTATTGGAGACTGTTATTTACATCCTAAATTATACAGCAGGTTATTTAAGTTCTCACATATTAATGCTCTTAATTATCAAAAAAAGTGACAAAAATATATTCTGCTCTTCTGATGTCTAGTTTACAAAAGAGATGGCTGAGGAAGGACTGGAGGTTTTAAGCAATACGTATGGAATTATTACATAGTAATAATAGGTTTGTACTCAGACTCATATATTGCCAAGTCCTGGGCTTTTAAATACACATATGCAGCCAGTCAGCCCTTGTTTTACTTATTATGGGTGTGAGTATCACTAAGTTGTTTGCTGTCTTTCCACCCATGCGTTTTGGAAATGATTAATACCATGGCCTTCACAGCTTTTCCCCGGACAACCACAAGGGGGCACTGTAATATGCTAAGAGAGGACAGTAAAATTAATTTTGGGACAAAGATCCAGCTTCCCTGTCTTGTACCCTCACTATTCCCACCAAAACTAGTCTTTATTTTAAAATGAGGATCATGACGTTTTCAAAGGTCTTAAAGTCAATTTATGTGAACTATAGTTGAAAAATATAATTAAGAAAAAAATTAAATTTAATGATCCATAACTGACTTTTTTTTTTTTTTTTTAAGGAATTGCTTAAAACCCAGGATATGAGAGCACATCAAATCTAAGAGGGGTGATGTTATTCAGAAATTTATTTTATTTTAGTGATATATAATTAGGGTCAGTTAAATATAAAATATATTTCTTAATGTGGACTTCATGATCAAAAGTCACTGGCTGGCTTATAAGCTTTATGGCACCCCTATAGAACAGCAGAAATCACCACGACATTACTTGAGTTGAGAAGGGTGTGAGGGTAGAAGGGGAGTGGTCATCTTAGGAAAATAGAGTTCAGAGGAGCAACTTTGTCATGGGGTCCAACACTTCAAAAGTACGGTGGTTGGGAAAAATAAAGAACACACACACACACACACACGCACACACACACATTCATTCTTAGCTAGTTCTTCTGGTCCTTTGTCAGCAGAGTCCCCGTATTTATTTGGAAGAAAGGCTATATAACTTGGGGAACCTAGTATTTACTCAGCATCTCCAATCTGCCAGTTTCTTTCCATATATTACTTACCTTATCATTATTATAAGCCAATGGGGAGAATAGAATTGCCTAACTTTTCAGATATTATAAAAACCCATGTCCCTGTGATAACTATGTTTTTTGTCTACTTGGTAAATTCTAATTTTTCCATTCTTCTGGTGACAGTCTTCCCCTGTCTGGAAACAGGAGTGTCCCCTTTGGTCACAGGGTTTGGGCAGATTGGATAGGAAGGGAATGGAGGTGGTCTGCTTTCAGGCAATTGGAGTCACTGTGCTGGATTTTGTGCTGAAACTGGCAGTGAAAACTCCCACTTTATCTTTGACCATCAATACTATGGATGTAATTCAAGAGCCAAGGACAGTTCTGGGAAATGCAGGGGAAGAATGTAAGGAGGCGAGAAAAAAGTTCTGTTGGTACCAAGTCTGCTGATCCAATCCTTGAGGTTCCTTAGCTGGCCTTGTTCTACATTTTGTGAAGCATTCTAGTATCTTTCCAATCAATCACTAAATCTTTATGCCAGTCAAGAGTTAAGTTTTTGTCAGTTGCCACTCTGAGAGGCCAAATAGAGAATATGTGGCTACTACAGCCACACCTTGAACTTGAACCAGATCTGTCTAACTTTAAAGTTTATGACTTGACACTGAAATTGTTCATAGTATTTTATATGGACACAGGCTGCTGGAAATGGGTTGTTCCTGGATTAGTGGATTGTTTTTAAAAACTTATTTAAAATTTTTTTATTGATTGATTTTTAGAGAGAGAGGAAGGGGAGGGAGGGGAGAGAGAGAGAGAGAGAGAGAGAGAGAGAGAAATTTCAACCCGCTACTCCACCCATTCATGGACTTCTTTTAAGGCATCTCCAATAGATGATAATAGTTAGAATTCATTGAGCTTTTACTTGATACCAGGTACTGTGCTCAGCCTGCATTCTTTTCATGTAATCAATATAATGACACTGTGGGGTAGGTATCACTGTCTTTATATACAGGTTTACTTGTTTACATGTGATGAAACTGAAGGTTTTGAGGGTCAGTAACTTTCTAAGGGTCACACAACCAGCTACTGTCAAAGTCAAGACAGGAGCTGGGTCTGCCTGATGACCCTGATCTAAATGTTCTCAACCGTTCCATCACAATACCTCAGGACTCAGGTGCCTGGTTTTAAAGCCACTGTTTTAGATGGATTGGGTTATTCTTGCCTTTTGCAATGATGAAGAGTTGGTTGTACTCCTGGATTTTACTGAGGAACCAATTTGGAGGGCACTCATTTTTTTTTTATGTAAGTTTGGGAATCTCTGCAGTATAAAATTATGTAAAGTGTGGATGCAAAGAAGGTGCATCCACTGAGATGAGTATAAATATTAGGCCATCGAAGCTAAACAAACAAAATGCATGACAATAAAGGAGATTTAATTAACAAAGAAGCCATAAAGCATTCAGATTATTTCAGGTGAGTAAAATCTTATTGAATGCCGATGTTCACCATCATAAAAATCACAGGAAATTACTGGAAACTCTTATGTAGAGAAGTTTCTATTTCCCCGAGAGTACTAACATCTGTAGTATTTGATGCTGGGAAACCCCCTGTTCAGAGTCGACAATGATAGTCATCTTGATAATCATTCATCTCTTCTCTCTAAAGAATTCTTCAGCAAGAAGGAGCGCCCTTATTCCCAGGTGCTGCATCTTATACTCTCTTTCCCACTGATATCTGGAAACTTGTCAGAGGGAAGGCAACTGTTTTTAATTTTTTTTTAAATGCCTCCTTTTTACTACTAAGTGGCAAGAAAGAAACTTCTGAACTTGGTGCATTTTAAAGATCACAAATTCTATGACCACCTCTCATCTCCCTAACCCAGCCCTAAAGGGATAGTTGGACGAAATTGTTACAGACCATAGACAGAGTCATATAAGATGTGCATCTTGATAGGAGCAAGGATCTTCAATCAAGAGGCACAGGTTTCTTGAAAGGAGACAGCAAGTGAATCAATATCATGACCTTACTCTCTTGCTCCTTTTGAGCCTCCTGTTGGGGGCTACCCACAGAGGGTACTGAAAGCTGTTGATGTAGCCCATACAAGTCAGCCTCTGAAGCATAGATCAAGAAAGAGACGGGTGGAGAGAGCAGACTGGGTGAAGAAATGGACCCTATCTAATGTGGATGTCAATACATGTACACATAGACATACAAACAGTGAAAATCCACTCTATGCCAGCTATTAGTGCAAAATTCACTCCTTGGCTGCAATAAAGGAGTTTTATTACTAGTGGAGCTGGCCTGGGTGAAAAGTTTCTTTTATTAAAATTTCAGACTCATCACAATTAGTTATAGCTCTAAGTCAACCAGGTAGAAAAATTGAAAAGTAACCTAATTTACTTCTAGAGTTTTGCAAATAATTGCATCAGATGAGGTTGCAGAACAAAACTCCCAGTAGTTTCCCAGGAGACAATTTTTGTAATGATATAATTAGAGCTGACAATCACAGGGGCTGAAGTAATGGAGCAAATGATGAGAAATATAATATTCTCCTCGTCCTTTAGCATAGATGCTTTTCAGAAAAAAAAAAACATACCTTTTGCATAGGTTGGCCACATTTCCCTTCCACATATGAATTTTACTGATCTACAGTGGTTCTGGCTGTACGGTGAACCATTAGATTCTTATTATGAGGAGTAGTCCAGCTAATTTAAATGCAGTTCAAGGGAATTCAAGTACATAATCCCTAAGGCCAGAGTAAATATGTTTCTTTCTGGATATCATGCATATATAGCTGCACATTTGCACTGGAGTAGATTTTCAAGCTTTTTGCTAAAGGGGCCTAAGTTTCAGAAGTTATATAATTATAGTGAATTGGACTTCACCGTCCCAGACGTTTTAACATTTTTAGGTTTTGAAAATGATCATTAACAGATGTGCAAGTAATCTGTGAAGTGGATTATGACAGAAGTGACATCGCTGACATTGTCCCTGTGTTAGAGGGTGTCAGGGACACCTGGCAGCTTGTTTGCTTGAGGTGGTTGTAACTAGGGTATCAGCTTCCCTGAAACCATGCCCTGGGCAACTCTTGGTGGGAGGTGGCACCAAGGAGGGAAGGGACTTGCAGGCTGCCTCCCAGCTCCCAGAAAGACATCTCCTGATGCCAGTCCCTGCAAGACAGAGCCCTGCTCATTAAAGCCAACAGCAGGTACCTGGTCCGAGGGAGAAAAGGAACTGTTTAACCCCAGAGGTCCTGATCTGTCAGAGAAGTTCAAACAGGAGAAAGCAGCTATTTATTTCAATAGCATCCCAGCTCTTCAGTACCGATTTCCTTAGTGCATTTGGGCTGCTGTAATAAAATAGACTGGGCAGCTTAGAAACAACAGAAACTTATTTCTCACAGTTCTGGAGGCTGGAAGTCTTTGCTCAAACCCTTGTTAAGTCATTTCTTTCTCTCTCTCTCTTTTTTTTTTTTTTTGCTAGGAGTTCAGTTGTTTATAGCTAAATAAATTCTTGAGTTTACATATGTCCTTTAAGAGAATGAGATCATTCTACAGCTGAGTATGTGATTTTTTAAAAATCACAAAAACTTGACCATGCACCCAAAAGGGTCACTTCTACTAACATAAGAAATATTTAATTGATAAATATCAATATAATTGATGATTCCTCTTAGAGAGAGAGAGAGTGTGTGTGTGTGTGTGTGTAAGAGAGAGCGAGAGACAGAGAGAGAGAGAGAGAGTGTGTGTGTGTGTGTAAGAGAGAGCGAGAGACAGAGAGATAGAGTGTGTGTGTGTGTGTAAGAGAGAGCGAGAGACAGAGGGAGAGAGAGTTAGTTAAAGGCTGTTTCAATCTCTTCCAATTAATAAAAAAATGACTATAGTAAAGTTTTTGCACAAGCATATCTGGAAATTTGATTGATATATATGTACCCTTTTATGAATTGAAATAGTAATGTATTTATTACTGTTGAATTTACCAAAACATTGTTAAAAATGTCCAAGAAACCAGTTGGGTCCTTGATGAGGAAGTGAGTAGAAAAAATCCCTAGGCTTATGGGGAATAAGAGAGAATAAAAAAAATAAAAAAAAAAAAAAACCAACCAAACAAAACCCACATCTAATATTAGTCATGGATTTGGGGGTTGCTCTTTTCGGTATCCACATAGCATGTACAACATGGTCATTGAGGTACATAATAAGATGAGGACCTTAAACTGGTTAGACTATGGAGTCATTTGAGTGCTCTGATTTTAATTAATTAGATATAAAAGTGCATAATTTAATTACACCATTTCATTGACCTGCACGATTAACAAAAGCACCATTTCCCCCAAAATGTGAATAAAATAAATGATTAGGATATTCTGATTACTAGTGTATTTCAAATTATTTTCCAACCTTTATTTACATTTTGGTTTAGTAATTAGTAAGTAAGGAATAGCATACCTGTGCTGCACCTGCCAGGGTGTCTCAGTTGTGTGCTGCCAGAATGTTATTCACTCAGCTGCTCCCTGCAGCTGCCAAGGATAACAGGATTATGGGGATAGAAATGATTATCTTTGACTTTAAGTATAGTTTATGCCTTTCATTTTGCCTTCTATCTCCAAATACAAGTGTGTTCCACAGTCGGATATGCTTTTTCTCCAGAATGAATATGTTGCAACCTACATCCCATGGTTCCTGCCATCTCTACTCCACTGCAGTCCACCAAAGCTATAATGAATGGATGCCTTTGTCATTCTGCCCTGTAGAAATTCAGGTATAATGTTCTGGTATTTTTTGGTATTCTAGTAACAAGTGCCCAATGGAGAACGACTGCTTAAGTGATGGCATTATTCTGTCCCTTTAAATGGTTTTAGTTGTTCACGTCTTCCGTGTGTTAATGTAAAGCAGGAGAAAAGCAACAACCAAATAAAAATTAGAGAAGGAGGGAGTTAAAATAATTAGGAGGGAGGGAGCCGGTTTTATCCATTCATGAGTAACTAAACTTGGTAAATGGAAATTTAGCTTCAATATCCTCATCTGAGAAGTGTAGAATATAATACCTTTTCTCAGAGAACAGCTGTTTAGAAAAATTGACCTCATGTATGCAAGACAGAAAACTCACAATAAGTTCTCAATAATTATTCACATTGTTTTCTCCTTTCCAATAGGGCCAAAGCTACCAAAGTGCACAATACTTAACCCCCTTTGGTTTCAGCTTCCTCAACTACATGAAGGCCTATTCTAGGGGACCTACGGTGACCCAGTGCTCAGATGTCTCACCAAGCAGTGTATAATCAGGCCTGAGACTGTGGGCTGCTTCTACTTTAGGCGTCAATTTTTTTTTAATGCTTTACCATTTCTTGGTTTGCATGAGTAATTCAACCTCTGGGACTACAAATAATTATCATTTATCATGGGGATCACCTATTTCATAGCTACAGCAGTAATAAGGAGAGGAATTGAGTGTATATGGACATTTAGAGAGGATTTTGAGTTTTTGAGTTCTTTTGTTTTTTCTTCATGAATGTGCACATATATTTAATTGCTGGAAGTTCTGCATTTTATTCCTTTTCTTTCACAAAGCTTGGATAATCTTTATATATCACTTCCTTTAACACATGTATAAGAGTCACTTCACAAAGCCCTGAGAATTTGTATTCTTTAATATTTCTCTCAGCTCATAGTTTATAGAGCTTGACTAAAGGTAGTTAACATTGAATTTTATTCATTCGTTCATTCAGGCTAGTTAGCATTTCATTCCTACTGTATTTTGCTGTCAGACAGCCATTGAGTGTTTACCAGCATGGGCAAATGTTTCTTTAAACTAAGTAAATTTTATATAAATTGCATTGTTTGAATTTATTTTCTTTTTACTAAAAATGATTGTTTTGCTTGTTGGTTTTCTATTAAGGCACTCTTTTTAAAAGACTTATTTAAAAGTAAAATATAACAATCATGTTTCATGATAGAGAATAACTTTTTGTGTGCAGTTTATAAATTACACTTTAAGTTAAACTATTTTCTTTCATCATTGAGGATAGAAATACAGCAATTAAAAATGTTTTTGAAAAGAAGAAAAAAAGCTTCCTTAATTTTGCTCTCATAATGACCTTCTCACGTGAACAGTTGAAAGCTGACTTTCAATCCACATGCATATGCATTTTAAGTAGTTGCAGTCATTATGTCTACAGCATTTCTGATTTTGAAATTCTATAATTCTGTTTTCTGTGTCTTGAGAGACTTCATAAGTATAAATTATTATTATACTCTATTGATTCAGCTTATCAACCTTTCTTTTTATTGGTCATTTATGTGGCTTTCCATTTCCCTCCATCTCTTTCTTCCTTTCTTCCTTCCATCTTCTTATTTTTATTTTTTACAGTTATACTTTTAGAAGTGATTGTTAAATGAAATATTTGTACATTTTATGCTTCTGTTATTTTATTTTCATAAGCTTTAGTCCATTCAGAGTGCTTTATCAGAATACAATAGCCTGGGAAGCTTATAAAGAACTAATTTATTTCTCATAGTTCTGGAGGCTGGTAAGTTCCAAATCAAAGTACTCTGCTGCGAGCTCACTTCTTGGTTCACGGGCAGCCATCTTGTCTCTGTGTCCTCAGATGGTGAAGGGGAGGGGGATGAGAGCGCTCTCTGGGGCCTCTGTTATAAGGGCACCAGTCTCATGCATGAGAACTCCACCCTTCTGACTTATTTACCTCCCAAAAGACCCACTTCCAACTACCATCACATTAGGGGTTAGGTTTCAATACATAATTTTTTGAGGGGGGAGGGGAAGCACAAATATTCAGTCTAGAGAACCATATGAAGAATTCTAGAAGTGTAAATATAGCAACAAAGAGTTCGAATGGTTATTCTATATCTTGCCTTATGTTTTTCTAAAATTAAGGGCAGTGTTAAAAATTAAAAAAAAATTTTTTAATTTGAAGACGCCAATGAATATACTAAAATAGTCTTGGTTTTCTCATATAATGTGTGAGCCTAGCTCACATGTTAGTATATGAGAACATCAAATGCTGGTCCCTGTATCTCAATGTTTTCACAAATTTTGTGGTGTTAATTTTATTATTATTTGTTAATTTGAACAGTTAATAAAAAAATTTAGGTCCTGGAGGCATTTGCGGTAGTTATGCAACAATTTGTACTGGGTGTGGACTGAGTCACATATTTGGGAAGAAAAATTTCCCTTGTCCAAAAGGATATGCTTTACTACATATTATTTCTTTTTTCGAAGAGATTTGAAATTTTTAAATTTTATTTTTATACATTTAGATACCATAAAATTAACCCCTTTTTGGTGTAGTTCTATAAATTTCAACACATATATAAACTATCACCGCTATTAATATCCAGAAGAATTCCATCATGTCCCCTTATTTTCTCGTGTTATGTCTTTTTTACACTGTCCCCCAGCTTTAACTCCTTATGATGACTGAGGTGTTCTCTGACGCTGTCATGTTGTTATTTTCAAGATATCATTAACATAGAATCATCTAATATGTAACCTTTGAGATTGGCTTCTTTTGTTTAGCATTATGTATCTTATTTTTTTCTTTGTCCTCTGTCAATTTTCTCTCTTACTTTGAACATCTATTACATTTTAATTTATCATTAATATATTTTACATGTATTTTATATAGTTTTTAAAGAGAAAGTCAGCTGGCAACAAATTCTTATTTTTCTTTCAGTTGAAAATGTCTTTATTTCATCTTCATTGATGGTGGATATTTTCACTGGATATGGAGTTCTGCGTTGACACTTCTTTGCTTGAGTGCTTTAAAAGTGTTGTTCTACTTCTTTCTGGCCTCCAATGTTTCTGATGAGAATTTTTTTTGAATATCTGTTCTCCTACAAGCAATTTCTCAACATTAGTGTTATTGATATTTGGGGCCCCAAAATACTTTGTTGTGGGAGACTCCTGTGCCTTGAAAGTGTATTAGCAGCATCCGTTGCCTACAGCCACCAGGTGGCAGTAGCATCTCTTCCTCTGTGGTGACCATCAAAACTGGACTTTGGCAAGGGTCCCATGGTTGGATGTGAGAACAAACCATTTCTGTTGAGACACACTGCTCTCTGAGTAATGCGTTGTTTATTTCTGGAGACTTTAAGACATGTTTTCTTTGTCCTTAATTTTCAGCAATTAGATTGTGATTGCTCCGGGTAAGGATTTGTTTTGGTTTCTTTTGTCTGGAGTTGCAGACCTTTTTGTTTTCTTGCCTACTTCCAAATTTGGGAAGTCTTCACATGTTATTTCTTAAGAAAAAACTTTTTTCTGCACTACATGCTCTCTTCTTTTGAGACTTCAGTAACAGAGGTGTTAAACTGTTATTTTTTTTACAGCTTCCTTATTTTTATTTATTTATTTATTTATTTTTTACTCTGCCCCTGATCATTCAGATCAAGTCATTTTTATACATCTATCTTTAAGCTCACTCTTTACAATATAATCTCCATTCTACTATTGAGACTATTGAGTGAGTCTTTAATTTCAGTTATTGTATTTACTATTCTAAGATTTACATTTGGTTCTTTACATAATAAATTTATTGCTGATATTGTCTTTTTCCATTTATTGCAAAGGTGTTTAAGTTATGGAGCATTTTATAAAAGCTACTTTAAAGTATTTTTCTGATAATTTCAGTATTAATGTCTCCTGGACATTGGTGTCTATTATCTTTTTCATGTGAGATGTAATTTTCCTGTCTTTTGGTATGCCAAATGATTTTGAGTTGTATCCAGGGCATTTTAAATATGATATGGAACTCAAGTTTTGGGTTATATCCCATAAAAAGTCTGGATATTTTTGTTTTAGTGGGTAATTGACCCAGTTGAATTTAGGCTGCAAATCCTAATCAGCTTTCTGTGAGTTTTTGGTATCAATGTCAGATATATTTTCAAAGGATTTATAATGCAATTCTGATCTGTCCCATGTGTACACCACCCATTGCCTTTTCAGGCCTTGGCAGTGATCCATCATGTAGTTCAATTCTTAACATTTTTTGGTATGCTATTTAATGTTAGATCATGTATGTACACCTCACAAGCACATAAAGTAGCTTTTCTGGGCTCTTCCCTCTCTTGCTGATCTCTCCAGTTCTTCTCTGGTTCTCTTGGGCTTTGCTCTTCCATCCTCTGGCTAGAAATATGGGTTTTATTTACCTTCCTCAACCTGTATACTTCCCATGCCTGTACCCTCATTCAAGACCAACCAATAGGAAGATAGGGAGAGAGAGAGAGAGAGAGAGAGAGAGAGAGAGAGAGAGAGAGAGAGAGAGAGAGAGAGAGAGAGAGATCGAGATCCTATCCTGTTAGGATCTCTGGTCAGAGAGGAAGATTCCATTTCCTCAAAAATTCAGTGGGCTCCGTTGTCACCGGTGTTGCTGTAGAATTGTCTGAGGCTTGGGATACTAAAGTATGAGAAAGGAAAAAAACAGAGAAACAGGGGATTCTGTCCCCTACCCCCAAGTATCAAGAAACCCACTCCAGCTCCCAGAGTCAGAACCAGCGGGTTTCTTGTGGTGCTCTCATTACCCAGCATCATTATGTTGAGTCAAGGTTGGGGATATACCAAAGTGAAAAAAATAAGATAAAGACAAACTGAGTTATGGTTCATTCGTACTTAAAATACTGGTCTTCTTTCTCAATATGCCAGTATTGTTTACTTTCAGAGTCTTCAATCAGTGTCCCCTGCATTCTGTGCATATTTTATAGTTGCATTCAGTGTGAGAGATGGGGTGGGATGCGTTTACTCCATCTTACATGGAAGCAGGTGCGTATGTTTCTCAACAATTTTGATGTAAGTAATCTTTCTGAAAGGGATTTTGGAGTAAACTGGTTAACTGAGTGCATATCTGTCAGATAAATTTCAGTCTGTTTCTGTCAGAGAATAAAGCCCTTGGCGCTGTTGTTCGTTATTCACATTATAGTGATTCCAGAATGCGTGTAAGGGCATTTCTTGTAGAGGTGTTTAAGACTTAACAAATTATCTCCCCAAGCCATTGACTCTGCTGCGCAGCTCCCTAAGTGGTTGCCTCCGCTGGGGACGGTTGGAGGGACCGCTGTGGGGAGCGCTACACTAGGCGAGCGACTTCTTCCTCTCAACCGGACCCTGCAATCCCCGGAGTCAGCGCTGCTGTCGTTTGACAGGGTATCTGAAGTAAAAGGGGTGTTTAAGTCAAACGGCATTGAGATGGATTGGGTTATGAAACATAATGGTCCAAATGACGCTAGTAATGGGACAGTACGACTTCGTGGATTGCCATTTGGTTGCAGCAAAGAGGAAATGGTTCAGTTCTTCCAAGGGTTGGAAATCGTGCCAAATGAGATAACACTGATGATGGACTACAAGGGGAGAAGCGCAGGGGAGGCCTTGGTGCAGTTTGCTTCAAAGGAGATAGCAGAAAATGCTCTGGGGAAACACAAGGAAAGAACAGGGCACAGGTATATTGAGATCTTCAGAAGTAGCAGGAGTGAAATCAGAGGACTTTACGATCCACCAAGAAGATTGCTGGGCGAGCGGCCAGGAGCATATGATAGACCAATAGGAGGAAGAGGGGATTATTATGGAGCTGGGCGTGGAAGTATGTATGACAGAATGCACGAGGAGGTGATGGATTTGATGGTGGCTATGGAGGTTTTGATGACTGTGCTGGCTATAATAATTATGGCTATGGGAATTATGGCTTTGATGACAGAATGAGAGATTGAAAAGGTATGGGAGGGCATGGCTATGGTGGAGCTGGTGATGCAAGTTCAAGTTTTCATGATGGCCATTTTGTACATATGAGAGGATTACCTTTTCGTGCAACTGAAAATGACATTGCGAATTTCTTCTCACCACTAAACCCAATACGAGTGCATATTGATATTGGAGCTGATGGTAGAGCAACAGGAGAAGCAAATGTAGAGTTTGTAACACATGAGGTGGGTCTGCTGCATGGGCAACAGCAGACCCTCCATATTACCCTGCCCAGGCTCTGTAGCTTCAGCGTCATCGCAAGATGTCGATTCAACACGGGAGGAGACGGATACCATGTCACTCCCGAGTTGGACTGCACAGCCATTCTCGGCGGTGCAGATAGACTCTTAAGAAGCTACACCATCGTCTCTCGAGACGGACGGCTGCCGACGACGAACACATGAGGATGCAGTAGCTGCCACGTCTAAAGATAAGAATTACATGCAATATTGATACATCAAACTCTTCTTAAGTTCCACTCCTCGAGGTGGCTCTGGAATGGGAGGCTCTGGAATGGGAGGCTACGGCACAGACGGAATGGATAATCAGGGCAGTTATATATCTGTTGGAAGAGTGGGAATGGGGAACAATTATAGTGGAGGATATGGGACTCCTGATGGCTTGGGTGGATATGGTCGTGGTGGTGGAGGCAGTGGAGGTTACTATGGGCAAGGTGCATGAGTGAAGGTGGATGGCGTGGGATGTACTAGAGCATAACCACCAGCATAATAGTCATGACAACAGCATCTGGTCTACTAGACTTTCTTACAGATTTCATTTCTTTTGTATTTTAAGAGCTTTATAATGACTGAAGGGATGCGTTTGCAACAGATTGTGGTGGGAAAATCTGTTTTCTGTAGGTTTATTTGTTGCATACTTTGACTTAAAAATAAATTTTTATATTAAAAAACAAAAGACTTAACAAATTAACTTAACAATACTCTTCATTGATACTAGTGCCTCACTAATAGTTTATTAGTCTTCATTCACATGAAGGATGGCAAACACATGCCATCTCATGCGCTACTCAGCTCACTTAGTTGTGGGCACTTGGAAGGCAGGTCTGAGAAGAACAAAGAGAACCCATATTGCTGAGCTGGAAGGTGTGCTGAGATCAAAGAGTCTGTCACATTTTCCATGGGCAGAGTCATGGCATATTCATTTCACGTTCCTGCCTTCCTGGATCTAGTACATGAGTTCATGGTAGTAAACATATATATATATATATATATGTTAGTGAAGCAATAGTAACAATAATCCAATGTCAATAATGAACCATAGATATTCTGTAGTCCCACTGAAGTTGAAGTTGTGCTTAGTTTGAGGGAATCATGCCACAACACTGATCATCAATAGCCCCTTTGTGGTACAAAGGTATTAATAACTATCTCTGCCATTCTGAGAACTGAAACTCAAATGCTGTGACTCACAACTTAAGTTTAAATGAACCCACATTAACATTAATGTCTACATTTGAATAGTCTTTAGCTCTAACTTGATTCACCCTAGGACCGTAATTTTCATTGGGGGCTATAAAACTAAGTGGGAGTATTTAGGAAACCTGTGGGAGTCTATGTGGTTGTCCAAATGATTGGAGGTGTCACCAGCATTGGATAGGTATGACTTAGGAATTCTAGAAGGCCTGCACTGTGTAGGGCAGCCCTGGACAAAAATAAATTAATTAATCTAAAAAAATATATTCTATGTTCAACAGGACTCCACTATCCAGTGAAAGAAAATTTATAGATACCTTTAGAATGGGGCAAGAGGTGTTCGTGTGCCAGACACTTATGAATAACCCTATTTGGGCAGTGTTTGTCTAAGTCATTTGCCTTACGTCCTTGGAGTAAGATCATAGCATTAATACTGTGAAGGTACAGAGCCTGTGCCACTGCTGACATTAACAACACGTTGCTTTGGAGGGCAAGGATGATTGGAGGGGCAGAAATGCTTGCCTAGGAGAAAAGACAAATTAATTACTCTGTCAAATTCTTTCTCTAAGAACCTGAATGCAAACGATTCTTGCATACTAAGCATGCTTTCACAGTAGTACAGAGTGCCCATTCTTTGCTTCTCTTTGCATTCCAATTTATGATTACTTACAATTTAGTACAGTATTTACAACCACTGTACATAGGAGCTAAGGGATAATTTACAATATTAAACAATTCATTTCACTCTTAAATTTGTACATATATAGATATAAAAAAATGCACACTCAGTGACATATGTATTGGCAGCAAGACAGTGAGTGCTAGAATTATGAAGTTTTGTTTTTAAAACAGCCTTGAATAAGATTTTAAATCAGAAAAATTCATTTTTGCTTAGATAATTTTTGCTTAAAAGTTTCATATTGTTAAGTATAATTGCTGTATTATTCCAATTTTAAAAGTTTAAATATTTTAGAAAAACTAACATTTTATTCTAATTAAGCTTCCTTCATAATGCTTTTCTTCTACATTACTGGCTTTTTAGAGTAAATTCTTATTAAAAACTCTTTATTATAATTATATAATAAAGTACTAAAACTGTAAATATTTTCTAAGAAGCAGAACAGCACAATGTGCTTGCCGATAATACACTTTGAAGAATTTTCTCCTGGTTCTTCATCTCCCTTGTCTAACCAGATTGCCCCCCAAAAGCCTCTCTGACAAGGAAATTCTGGGACCACCAATAGACTCTGAACTCTTTCAGGCCCTTATAAGCTGTGTCCCAATGTGGCACCATGTCAAAAACATCCTGTTTTGAAAAAAACAGTAAGAAAGAAAATTATTTAAATTCAAGATCTCTGTGTGAGCTTTTTTTTTTGAAAAGTTTTAAACTGTACTTTTATATTTTGGGGGTTTGGGATATTTAAACAGAGAGGAGTGAATGTAAGTTCACTATAATAAACACTCATTTGAACTCAGACATTATGTTGGTCTTGACAACACACAGAGAAACCAGATAGATTCCTTGTCCTTGAAGACCATATGGTTGAGCATCATGCCTCTTTAATCAGTGGGTGATACCAGGAGTTCTTGGAGCAGGGCCTTCTCTAGAATGTCTGTGTATAAGGAGCGTAGGGAAACAAGGCAGCTGAAAAAGTGGGCTACAAGGTATTTCTTGCTTTTACTTCAACTGCATGTTAAAGACAAGTAAAATAACAGTTTTCCATTTATCTTTAACCTACAATTTCTAGTAAAAGATTACATTAATTATTTTTATTTCCTCTAGCTGGAGGTGGAGGAAAGGACATTATGCCAGGATGGAAAGATCTCGGGTTCTCTTGAGTTGGTCCTCAAGGCCACCTCCTCCTCGGAACTATGTGTCTGAGTTTCCTCCTCCATGGCACAGCCATGTGTTGAAGTCTAGAATTTTACTTTAAAAGATCGTGCAGCTTTTTCAACCTTCTTTATAATGTATCTTGATTTTATATTAAATTACCTGTTCTGAAATCTTATAGAAAAACCCATACCCTCACTATATTTCATGGTTATCTTGCTTCTCATATTGTGGATCTTCTGGGATTTTTGTGCACTCATTTAAGAAACTCAGGCAGTGAGTGGAACATGGAAATATGCAGGCTATTCAATGATATAAGTAAATTTGAAATTTTTCTTCATTAAACATATTAAAAAAACACTTTTATTACAATTATTTTGATGTAAAAGAACCAGAGAAAGTAGTTTTTTCAGTGCTTTCTATATTTATATTATACAGAATTTTATAGCCACTAATAAAGTGCTTTACCAAAGGAGCGTAGAAATGGCCCTGTCTTATAGAATTTTATTGATTGTAGTAAAATTTTAACCAGTTAGCCTTATATTCTTTCTAGACTAGTGATCTCAACTCTTCGCATCTCAGATTTACTTTTTAAAACATGACTTCCTAAGTTTTTTGGAAAATAAAAACAGAGGAGGAAAGCTTAAAATCTTCATAGATCTCTCTTAACTTATATCTTATATATGCTCACAGATATTTCAAAGGATAGAGGCGAAACTCTTATGCCAAAAATAACTTTATATCCAAACGACTAATAACATTATTTATGAAATAAGAGATATTTCTAAATTTTATCAATGGGTCTGACCTCATTTCACTGAAAGCTCATAGTTCAGCCATCATTTTTGTCATGAATACTTGGAAGCTTATAGTTTGATATTTCCACTCAATAACTTTATCTTTTCTTAGAGAAAAATTAATAATGTTTTTCTCCACATTTTCCCACCCCCAGTTTTATGTTCTATTTTATTTTAAATGTCCATTGTTTAAGTCTATTAAACTGTGCTTTATTTTTATTTTGAACATCAGTGTCTTTTGGAAATAGGCAGGATAAAATTCACCCTATTGTTAATTAATTATCTAACACTACATATTATCTCATGCCTAATGCTATGAAATAGGAGGCCCACGCATTCAGAAAATCTGTCCAGACAATAGGCAGCACTTATTACAGAATTATACCCACCAAATTAATTTACTGTGACATTTGAGGTTTAGCTGCAGAATTGAGAAAAATTTTGTAAGAGCCAAATAAATATAAAAATTTTTCACCTCAGGCTTTAGTAATGATTAGGTCAACTCTCACTAAAAATTGAGGACACTATGCTGGTCACTAGAGAGTTACCTTTACAATATTTATGCTTTCAAAACTATAGCACGCAGAACAGGTTCACAATTTTAAATTTTATTTTTTCTTCTTCCCTGAAAAATTGAAGAAATCCGTTCACCGAAGTTGTTAAGAAAATTGTTTTCCTCAGTTTTCTAGATTTGGTTTATTGTTTAGCGTGTGTCCCTTGCTATTTTATTCCTACGAGTTTCTGTGCATTTCTTTAATACTCCCTTTATGAGAACTCATCTTTTTCAATTTTATTGACAAGAGGATTTGAATTCCTTCCAATGTGCAAGTAGTTACTACAGGAAAATGACTTCACTCTGTGTTTACGTGGCTCTGAGATTTACTGTATCTCTTTAACTTAAGTGTTCTGTGTTTTACGGTCAGTTGGCTAAGAATTCTATCTCAAGGTGGTCTGAGTTCACAACACTATAACCATAGTTTTAGAATCTAAAGTCTCATAAAAGTAAAAGATTTCATAACATTTCATGACAAAACCAGAAGCGAGCCGATCTGAATCTATTTAATGGTCTTTCTTTCTCCCACTGCCTGTGAATAGTCACACATTTCATTGCAGTAATATTAGTGTGCTTGATTAGAGGATACGGACTGCTTCAGACCTGTCCAGGGCATAATGTAATACCCAGATTATGCACTTTACTACTTCTCTAAAATCACAAATGTTCCAGACTCCAAAACAATCTGCCCTCAAGGAATTCACATGAAGGATTATGAATCTATAAAATCGAGAACCGCTATTTATCAGATCAGATTATACTTCCTGTTTAGAAGCAGTAAAACTATTAAACATCTTAATGGCTATAGTTCTGTTATTTAACTATTTCAGCATTGCTAGTAGGTGACTTATGAAAATAATACAAACTACCTTTCACTAGAAACTCTTCTGACAGTCCTAGCAAAATTTTAATAAGAGGAAAAAGGTGATTATTCAGATCTCATCCTGATCCATGATTCTTTTATATACATGCTTTTGCTTGTTAAATTTTTCATTCAATTGTTCTTAAACAGTTATTTTAGATATTTTTAATCCTACTAGTTATAAAAGTTCTAAAACCCAGTGCTGATATTTAAATGATACCTTCTGAAAACTATTTTCCTGATTTTAATATTGCTCAAAGAATCCAACAATGTCAGAGATTTCTACCAAAAGTGTTTAAATTCATATTGTTTGGGTTTAATAACATATTAGAAAGGAACTACTTTTGGCTCAACTTTCGATATTTTGAGGAGACAAAAGTTAGTGTGAGGCTACACACATCCACTGTACTCCTAGATACTTTACAAAGGCAATGGGGACCAACTGCTCTGTGACATGTGAACCCCTTCATTTAGTTCTGAGGTTGGAAAAGATCAAGAGAGGAGAGGCTGTTGGTAAAGAGCCCTATCATGGTGGGTAGGGTGGGCTGTTTTCTGGCCCCACATTTGATCAGAACTTCCTCTCGCAGAACTTTAAAGTGTGTTTTGTACAATGTGAGTCATGGAGGATGGATGCCTGACTCACTGATCTGACTCCAGTCCTGGGAAAATAAGAGATCAAGATAGAGTTTTCTGGAGGCTTTGTGGGGGATTCATGGAGAGGACTGCTGTGTTGAGATTAGCCTGAATGAGTGAGGATAGGTCTATCTGATTGCAAAGGTTCTAATTTACTTTTCTTGCAGGGAAAAAGTGATCATAGATGGATTAAGTAAAAATTAATGTGAATTATTATATAAAGTAATACATTTTGTCTGTGTAACAGCAGGGCATATCTCTAGCTGCTGTTTCTAACAAGAGGTAATTAAGAAAAGAATACATTTATTCAAACTAGAGTCAAGTAGATACTAAGAAGAGAGTTTACTCTCAACAGGAATCTCCAGGCTGAGTGCTTTGGAAGACCTTTATGTGGCCTCCAATTCAGAAAAAATTGCAAAGCTACCTGTCTTTTTCCAGAATCTATTCTTATCTCCCTTCCCATTTATCATCTCTCTATCATTCTCTCTAAGAGCTATATTCCTGGTGTGTATACTCACTAAATTAATAATCTTACTTTTATTATGTTTTTTTAAACTAATAAGATGTATTTTTATCTCAGTGAAATTTATGATCAATTAGATTAGTATGGACAAAAATACCGTCTTTGAGATATGGCTGCTGGGCAGTAAGCTTGGCTCTCCCACTAGCAAAGTAATCCCACCTTCCAACATTCACCCCACTCCTCTGCCCCTCGTGCCCTTCCCCCACCCACTTCCTTTTTTAAAGTATATTTTATTCAGTACGTTGTTACAGTAGTCCCCATTTTTTCTTCCCTTTGCTCCCCTCTGCCCAGTAACCGCCTTCCCTAAAGCAATCCCACTCCCTTTAGTTCATTTCCATGGGTCGTGCATATAAGTTCTTTGGCTTCACCCATTCCTATATTATTCTTAACTTCCCCCTGTCTATTTTGTACCAAGCAATTATGCTTCTTAGTCCCCATACCATTTCCCCATTTCTTCCCCTTCCCCCTCCCAGCTGATGACCCTCCAAATGATCCCCATACCTATGATTCTGTTCTTATTCTGGTTTGCTTAGTTGGATTTTATTTTTATTTTTTAGATTCAGTTGCTGATAGTTATGAGTTTGTTGTCATTTTAGTGTTCATAATTTTAATCTTCTTTTTCTTAAGTAAGTCCCTTTGACATTTCATAAAATAATAGCTTGGAGATGATGAACTCCTTTAACTTTACCTTGTCTGGGAAGCACTTTATTTGCCCTTCCATTCTAAATGATAGCTTTGCTGGATAGAGTAATCTTGTTCGTAAGTCCTTGCTATTCATCACCTTGAATACTTCTTGCCAGTCCTTTCTTCCCTGCAAAGTTCCTTTTGAGAAATCAGCTGATAGTCTTATAGTCACCCCTTTGTAAGTAACTCTCTTTATTTTGATCCTTTGACATTTTAATTATGATGTGTCTTGATGTGGTCCTCCTTGTGTTTAGTTTGTTTGGGACTCTCTGTGCTTCCTGGACTTGTATGTCTATTTTTTTTTTTTTTTTTTTGCCAAATTTGGAAGTTTTCCTTCATTATTTTCTCACATAAGTTTTCAATTTCTTGCTCTCCCTCTTCTCCTTCTGGCACCCCTGTGGTTTGGAGGTTGTCAGGTTTAAAGTTGCCTGAGAAGTTCCTAAGTCTCTCCTCATTTTTTTCCATTCTTGTTTCCTCATTCTGTGCTGGCTGCCTTTTTTTCTTCCTTATGTTCCAAATCATTGATTTGAACTCTGGTTTCCTTCCCTTCAGCATTAGTTTTGTGTGGATTTTCCTTTGTTTCATTTAGCATAGCCTTCACTTCTTCCCTTATGTGTTTGCCGTACTCAAGCATATCTGTCAAGCCTGTGAGCATCTTTATTACCAGTGTTTTGAACTATGTGTCTGTTAGGTTGGCTATCTCCTCATCTGTTATGTTGGCTATCTCCTCATCGCTTAGTTCTCCCACTGGAACCTTGATCCGTTCCCTTTTTTGGGTCATACTTCTCTGTCTTCTTATCTTGACAGACTCCCGTGTTTGTTTGCTTCTGTGTCTTAGGTAGAGCTGTTGCTCCTGTTACATTGTAAGGGGCAGAGCCTTAGGTATTCATCAGCACAGGGCGACTGCGGTGTCTCTCCCAACTTTTTAAAATATATGACTGCTCTTTCCTCCAGCCTGCTGCTGCTGCTGCTGCTGCTGCCTCCACACCATGTCCTCTCCACCCCGGCTCTGCCCCTCCTACCTGTCTGGATGAGTATTTATTCTTTATATCTTTGTTTGTTGGACTTCCATGCAGCTCAATTTTCTGGAACTTCTGGTTGTCTCTAGTTTTGAGGTAGCTGTATTCCTTCTTAGTTGTGCAGGGAGATGCAGCGTGTCTGTCTAGGTCTTCATCTTGGCCAGAAGTCTAGCAATTTCTATCTCTCCCCACCCACTTCTTGATTACAAGTTCCATCTCATCAAAATTACATTTTGCCACAGGTCAAAACTTTGCTCACAAGTAATCAACATTATTGTTATACATATTATTTCCTCATCCTGGAATGTCATCTGTTTCACACACACACACAGACACACACACACACACACACTGTCCCTCATACAAACATTTTTTCTCCAACTCATACATGATCCTTCTAAATGCAGCACAAATGTTTTCTGTACAAGAGTGTCCAAGACCTCCCTGGTCTGCTTCCGTGGCCCTCTTATGACCCTAAGGTACTCTCTGTAGGCATTTATTGGGATATAATCTGTGGCTATTGGTTTATGAGCCCATCTCCCCAACTAGATTGTACTATATGTGCAGGAAGAGAATGTGTATGTCTGCTGTTTGTCTTTCAGTGCCCAGAACTGTGCCATGCACAGAACAGGTATTCAGTAAGTGTATGCTGAATGAGTATGTACTTGAATTAAATGTGGGGGAACTGATAACTGGACAACAGGACAAATAGTTTATCTGTAAAAATGAATAATACTACTCATATCATAGGATTCTTACCATATTTAAATCAGTTAAAATGCTTAAGTAGTGTCTGGCACACAACAAGTTTATGTGTTTGCTATTAGCAGTACATTTAGTGATCTAGGACATTAAACATCATGGCTCCCAAATTTGGCTATGATGTCCAGGGAATTAAAGTTGAGGATTCTGTTGGTTGTAAGAACTAAATTGAGAAAATTGAGGAATGAACATAATCATCTTTGTACTTCTCTGGTCTTTGTATCAGGCTTAGTCCAAAGTAGCTTTGGAATACGTCGGTGGAGCAGTATTGGATTTCATGAGAAAGTTGTTCACTTTAATAAATGTGATTATAAAAGCAAAATTGAAATCAGTGAGCATAGGTCCAGGGATCACTCTCAAATTCCGTAACCTAAATTTTCCCTTTAGAATAGAGATAAACAATGATTTCTATAGCAAAGACTGAGATTTAGGGAGACAGGTATTGTTTAACGTCAGGGCAACCCTCAATATCTTTAAGCAGTTGAACTGGACCATGAACTAGCTGCATGATCAAAAAGTAGACTGTAAGGAGAGAAAGAGCTGAAATTTGGTTTAGCATTCTAGTTTGCCCTCTTATAAAATTTGGAACAGTTTATAAAGAACTAGATGTGACAAGAACTTCCATTTCACATTCATTAAATAAAAAATCTTCAAATATAAAAGCTATTAAAATAATCAGATAGAATGATTTTAAATGAATACTAAAAGTTTTGAACTTTTTCAATAATCACTTTTTCCTTTCCCAAATTGTATGGCTTTAGTCTACTGGGTTGGTTATGAGCACCGTTTTTACTCATGTGTGAGTAGGCCTATCAAAGCCCATTTTTCAAAATGGAGGTATAGTAACTTATAATGAAAAGGTTATTTTTTTATTGGGAATTATGTCTCTAATAAGAAAGTCTGACCTTGTATATTTGTTCTTTTTTCTGTATTCTTTGTGTCTAGTCTTTGTATGTTTGACTACTTCATATATGCTTTCCAAAGTGTGAGTTAATGTAATATCGATTTTTCTCTGAAGTTATATTTCATTGCAATTATAAGCATTTTTTGAATTTTTTTGAAAAAGATGGATTATTAAACACAATGGGCCATCTAGGAAAGTCCACAATATATAGTATCACATAAATTTGTAGAAAGGGCATTTCATTGCCAAATAATTTACAAATATTTTGTGAAACAGTGTGGAAAAGAAGAAGAATAGCATAAGGGTTATAAATGAATATTTATTGAAATTAAGCAGCAGGTACACTCCTAACACTTGTGGGGCCCAGGCAGTAGTTCAAATGGAGGTCACATAACTAAACAGATAAATGTTGCAGAATTAAGAAACTAAAAAATTTATGCTATGTCCCCTTACCTTTGTAAGTATTCTTCATAATGCCCTGGAAGGCCATTTGCAAATTTGAATGTTCAAAATCTTTGGAGTTTTCACTGAAACATGGCAGCACATGGAGAGAGGAGGCTACTGGCTTCTGGACCACAGCTCACTCATTTTATTCTCACTCCCGAGTCATGAGGTGTCTCTTGTACACGTGTGTGGAAGTCCTGAGGCTCCATGTCCAATCTCTGTCCGGATCCCTCGCAGACATGGGGGTGGGGGTCACATCTAACAGTGCAGTACACTCTCAGGAGACACTCAAGCAGTGGAAACAGGAACAGGCATGGCTGGCCTGGAAATGTCAATTCTTGGTGTTAGTTGCTACTAGTATGGTTCTGAGAGGGCGTATGGTCCAAGTGCACGACAGCAGGCTTGGTGAGAGGAAGGCCAGAGAGGGACTCTCTAAGTACAGGACCCAGGGCATAGGCTCCTCTTAATTGAGTCTAATAGTGATATTGTAGTGAGGCCTTGGTTTAAATTTTGTTCATCAATTACTGGCTGAGTATGCTTAGACAAGCTACTGAAGCATTGTTAAGTGTTGGTCTGGGGCCAGAGTGCCTGGGTTTCAAGTCCTGCTCCACCAGTGTGTGAAGCACTCCTGTGTGAAGGAATTAACCTCCCTGCCCCTCAGTTTCTCTCACTTAAAATTGTGGATAATTATAGTTCTTATCTCAGAGGGCTGTTAAGCAGGGTAAGTTAATATTTCTAAAGTGCTTAGTATGCTTTCTAGAACTAATTAGCACTGTGGATTTGTTTAAAAAAGTAAAATAAATAGCTTCCTCATTTGTAAAAATGGGGATGATAATAGTGTCTACCACATAGAATTGTTGCCATAATTAAATAAGAAAATGACTATAAAATGCTTGTCTTGTGCCTGGTAATAATAAGTATTAAATAATAAGAAAAGTAAAGAGAATGAAAAACTGGACATCCATGTGCAAAAAAAAAAAAAAAAAAAGAATCTAGACTTGGAACCTACACTCGTCACAAACAATAACTCAAAATGGATTAGAGACCTATATGTAAAAATGCAAAACTATAAAACTCCTAGAAGAGAATCTAGGAATAAAACCCAGATCACCTTGGGTTCGCGAATAACTTTTCAGATACAACACAAAAGTCATGGTAAATAAAAGCAAGACTTGATAAGCTTGACTTCGTTAAAATTAAACACTCTGCTTTGTGAAAGGCAATGTCAAGAGGAGAAAACAGTGAAGAGACCAGACAAAGATCTCTTCCCTTTGGAGAGGAAAGGGGATGTGGCCCCCAGCCACCTGTGAGTCTCCCTGGAGTACTCTTGTTTCCATGACAGCTCAGGGGATTCAGTAGGAGCCCTGTGGATACAAATAGGAGATTTTATGTATCTGAAGGTCCTAAGAGTGGGTGATTCCAACTTCACTATCTTGCTGCTTAATGCCTTGATGCTCAATAGATATTTCACAATGGAGTCCAATATAGGATGTAGTAGTAACATTATTTCCTTTATATCAAAGTGGAAACAACACTCAGATTCATTAACTCAAGTTTATTTTACCTCTTCCCATTATGTTGGGCATTTAGACCCAGCTCTTCTAATTCATCATTCCCTATCCTTTGTTCTCAGAGTCCTTTGCAAACAACCGTGCTTTGAACTATTCGTTTTTGATTTAGCTATCTAGTTTTATCTTTCTATATGTGTTATATATAAACCTGGCAAGAGTAAGGATCATGTCTCATATTTCTACATTATTTATTCACAGACACCTTCCTGAGAGATGAGAGTATATTAGCTGCTCATAAATACATATGATTATCCTTTCTCAAGTTTGAAAGCACAGAATGCTTTCAGGGCATAGAAATTATGCTTAGGTGGCAATGGAAGCTTATGTATGGTATATTAAGTATCAAAGGTAAATCCTCAAAAGACAGGTGCTATCATTTCTGGGCTATCTCTCTTTCCATTAACCAGCTCATTTGGATCTGCAAACAGATGTTCACTGAACAAAAAGGCTACTTATGTGTACAATTACCAATTTTGTATGCACCAACGAGTGCTCCAGCTTTAGAAAGAGTTGGCTAAATGTGCTGGATTTCACTGAACTGTATTTTGCTAAGGGGCTGGAATTCTTGATCTCTGTTAAGTTGACAAAGTGCTCCTACTTTTTCTCTTGGATTGGCCTACAACTGCAACCTATTTGCTGAAATGAGGGGTAGATTCACTTGTAAGCTGTAAAGTTCTATGGGTCTTGATAAATGCATAGTGTCATTTAACCACCATTACAGTGTCATACAGAGTAGATTTACACTCCTAAAAAATCCACTGTGCTTCACCTGACAACCCCTGACAATCACTATATTATTTATGGTGGGGGTCCAGAACGAGTCACCTCGAGATGTGTCTCTGTGGTATATGGATTGTTCTGAGCCAAAGGCAACTTTAGCTGAAGGCTCAGGAGAATCCTCTGCCCCTCCCTTTAACTCCTTAGAAGAACTTGAATTAGGGGCCTTGACCATAATAAGAGATTATCAGTGATAACTTTTTGATCCACCTATATGGCAGGAAAAACTTATTTACTAAACATTTGCTCTTCTTAGCATGATGAGATAACCTTTTGAAGCTCCTGAGGTGCATTACCTGATACCTCAATACCTCTTGCTATTTCTGAACCTCTCCTGCATGTGGACTCTCTGAACCTCCCATGTACGCGGGGTTCCTATACATGTGTCTGTATTAAATTTGATTATTTTCTTGTTCTTATGTGTTTCATACCTATTTGATTATTAGGCCAGCCAGAAGAACCTTGATGTTTGTTCCTCTATGACATTATCAAATCTATAGTTTTGTTTTTTGCATAAAAATAAATATAAATGGAATCATACAATATACAGCCTTTCCAAACTGGTGCTTTTCACTTAGAAATATGCAATGACGGTTACTCCATGTCTTTCATGGTTTAATAGCTTATTTATTATCATTGCAATATTCTAATTTATGAATATTAGCACATTTTGTTTAATTATTCATATATTGAAGGTAGCTCCCCCCCTCCCCAGTTTTTAGTGATTATGTAAATTTGGTGATCAGCTGTAAATTTGCTATAAATATTTATGTGCTGGATTTGTGTGGTGTCATAAATTTTCTTAGCAATTGGATAACGATCTGGGAGCACAACTGCTAGATCGTAATGTAAGACTGTGTTTAGCATTTTAAGAAACTGCTAAACTGTTTTCAAAGTGACTTTTTCCATTTCCACCAGCAATAAGTCATGGTTCTCGTCACTCCATATTTTTCCTAGGAATTTTTGTGGTATCTCATTGTTTTAATTTGGATTTTTCTAATGACAACTGATGTTGAACACCTTTTTATTATACTTATTTGCCATCTGTATATCTTTTTTGTCTGCTTATATCTTTTGCTTATATTTTATTTAGGTTGTTTGATTTCAAATGCTGGGTTTTATGTAGTCTTTTATTTATTTTTTGATATAAGTTCTTTATATATGTACTTTGTAATTATTTCCCACCACCCAGTTCATTAAGAGTCTTAATTCTCCCTTTTTCCCCCTCAAATCAAGAGTCTTAATTTTTAATAGATTCCAATTTATAATTTTTTCTTTCATGATCATGCTTTTGGTGTTGTATATAAAAATTTATTACCAAACCCAAGTTCATGTAGATATTATCCTATATTTTCTTCTAGAAATTTTATAGTTTTTCATTTTATATTTAGGTCTGTAGTCCAGTTTGAGTTCATTTCTTTTATTGTCAGTGGTGTAAGGTGTGTGTCTAGGTTCATATTTTTACATTTTGAAGTCTGTAGTTACAATACCATTTCTTTAGAAGAACTATACTTTTGCTGTTAAGTTAACTGTAAACGTTGTAAAAAATCAGTTAACTACATTCATGTCAGTGTATTACTGGGCTCTGTACTATTGCATTTATCTATGTGTCTTTTGCCAACACACTCTATCTCGATTACCAAAACTTTACAGAAGTCTAGAAATGAAATCCTACAAATTTGTTTTTCTTCAGTACTGTGTTGGGTATTCCATGTTTTTTTTCTTTCCATGTACATTTAAGAATAAGTTTGTTGATATCTGCAAAATAGCTTACTGGGATAGCTTTGAGATTTTGTTGAATGTATAGCCTAGGTAGAAAAAAAATTGACATCTTAATATTTATGTCAACCCAAGAACGTGGCATTAAGTCACCATTTATTGATTTATTTGATCAGTGTTTTAAGTTTCTCTATGTGGAGCCTATACCTATTTTGTTAGCTTCATACCTAAGTATTTCTGTTATTTTGTGCTTTTTACATGATATAATTTAAATTTTTTAAATTTCAATTGCTCAGTGCTATTATTCTAGGAAGGCAACTGATTTTTGTGTATTATCCTTATATCCCAAGACCTTGATATATTATTCGCTTTTTATTTCCAAAAGGATTTTTATACTTTAAATTTTTTCTACATTGATACTATATCATCTGTAAATAAAATCAGTTTTATTGCTTCCTTTGTAACCTTTATACTTCTCTATTAATTTTCTTGTCTTCTTTACCCTGTAAGACTAAATTGAATAGGAATGAGTGTAAGAAAGATCATCCTTTTCTTGTTCCTGATCTTAGAGGAAAAGTGTCCTGTCTCTTAGTGTTAAACACAATGTTAGCTGTAGGGTTTTTATAGATGTTTTTTATCCAGCTGAGGAAGCTCCTGCTTTCCTAGTTTGCTAAGAGTTTTTATCTTGAACAAATGTTGAATTTTGTCAAATACTTTTCTGCATCAATCGATATGATTACATGCCATTTCGCCACCTGGCATATGACTTCAGCACACTTTTTTCCCCTGGAAGATAGGCATTTGCCAGGAATCATACTCTGGTCATATTTACAAGGTTACTTCCCCTCCCCTTTCAGAAGCCGAGGATATTCTCTTCCATGGGTCTTCACTGTGAGAACGTGGTGTGGTTCTTGGAGGTAAAGCCCGCAAAGCGTCTGGGTCCCCCTACTGCTGTGGTCCCCAGGAGACATTCAATCTCAGGCGGGCACACTTAGCCTCTAGCAAAATTACCGTGTAACTGTTCTTACTGGTTTATGCCTCTAGTAACTTCTGCTTCATTTAGGTACATTTTAGTTATCTCCTTGTGAATGAACTTGTATCTCTATGTTTTGGGTGGCAATTTGTCCCATAAATCACTTTTTTGATGTATCTAAGGAAAATGTTAGGTTTGTTCATATTTTTCTTGTTACAAAGGGTGTTAATGATAATTTCCCAGCTCTTTATGTGTTGAAAATAAAACTGAATGTACAAGGCCTATTTTTTCCTTCGTGAAACTTTTCAGATATTTTATAGTCACAGAATAAGAAATCGTGTCTTCATATTAGTTGATTCTTTAGGAAGCCACATTGTTTGCAGAAATAAAGTAGAAAAAGAATATCTTTTCAAATGCAAATAAAAGTTGTTCTATTTGTAAAGTACATATGTATGCCTGAAGTGGAAAGGAAAAATATTATCGTCTTTGTTAATACAGCACCTCAATAAAAATTAACAATAACAAAAACTACAAGAATGTAAATCTCATAACCAGATAAAACAAATAGAAATGCTTTGTATTTATGTTGGTTTCAGACAAAACAGACCTTAAGGCAAAGGAAAAAAGCATTACTAGGGATAAAGAGGGATGCTACAAAATTATAAAATGGAAAATTAATAATTTTAAACCTGTGCCTCCATAAACATACAGCAAATCTCATGGGGGAGGGACAAGTAAGATGCAACCTCAGGATCAGGGCCAGTGTTAACCTGTGCAGTTGCACACGGCCCCATGGCCCCAAGGGCAGCGTGCTTGATTTAATGCTCTACTGACACCATTTGGAATTCTTTTTAATTTTTGAACAAACGTCTTCATATATTTACTTAGCCTGAACCCCACACACTGTATAGCCAGTCCTGCTTAGAATGCCTAGACCAGGATCAAGGATATCTTCTCTGGTAGGAATGACTGGGCTGAAATTACTTTCTCATGGGTCCAGAGAATCAGGATTTCCCCAATACCTCAAGTTAATTTCCTTGCAAAGTTGCTAGCTGCTGCTACTGGTATTCTTGCTCTGTTGTCCCTGCTTAATTGTCCTTTATACTCATTCAACTCGGCAACTTAGTTCTCTTTTTGTACCTCACACCCAAGGCTGTTTCTCATTTACACTGTACAAAGGTAGAGGAGGTGAGTTGGAAGGTCCCTTCTCTGGAGCACGTCTCCTTGTCTGTCTAGCAGTACACTGGCCCCCACATCCTTCTCCAAGGGATGGTGAGAAATCTGGGCACCACATGCCTCTTCATTGCTGACCCTTGGGTTTTGCTCATACAGTTCCTCAGTAAAGCCTGCTTATGCAATTATTCCATGGACTGTTATGATATTTGCTGTCAGTTACCTTCCAACAATCTTCTAAGTTTATAAATATTGACAAAATTACAAGAAGAGAAATTTAGAAACCAACATTATATTAGATTTGTATGTTCCCCTCTCAGTAATTGATGGAAGTAGATTACACATTTGTTAACTGAACAACTTAATTAACAAACTTTATCATACACTCATGCAATATTTCCTTCAAACATGCAATTAACTTATCTGTTTCTTCCTACATAAAGAAGAAAAGACTTCTTATAAGACTGTCTCCCCCCACCCTATTTTTATTTTCTCTTTGACTGTATGTGACTTCTCTAAAGTCCACTAAAATGCTCTTTTTACTGTCAAAAATGAACATCTATGTTGACAAATCTAATAGATACCTTTTCTGTACTTACCTGTTGGGACTTTACAGTTGATGGGTCCTTCTTTCTTGATGCACTGTCTGCTCATAGATTCAGTGATAGAACTTGATCCTTGGTCTTCTTTTCTTTTCTATCCATGCTCTCTACCACGGAGAGCTTATTAATTCTCATGGCTTTAAAACCTAGCCATGTGGCATCCACATAGTAATTAGGTATAAAGGTTAAAAAAAAAAAAAAAAGTTGGAGCTGGACTACCTAGACTGAAATCCCAGTTCTGTAACTTAAAGTTGGTTTGAGCTTGGACAAGTTATTTAACCTCTTTGTGTTTTAGTTTTGCTGTCTATAAAATGGGAATTATATTAACCATCTCATTGTATTGATAAAATGATTAAATATGTTAATAAATAAAAAGTGCTAAAAATAGGGCCCAACACATAGTGAGGGCTTTAAAAATTTCTTTTTAAATATTTTATTTATTTATTTTTAGAGAGGGGAAGGAAGGGAGAGACAGAGGGAAAGAAACATTGACATATGAGAGAAATATCCATCCATTGTCTTTCGCACATGCCCCAACTGGGGACTGGCCCACAACCCAGGCATGTGCCCTGACTGAGCGGTTTGCTTTGTGGGACCATGCTCAACCAACTGGGCCATGCTGGTCAGGGCAGAGGACTTTTATTAAGAGCTATTTTTTAAATTATAAAATTATAACTCTAGTACAAATATAAGACAAACATGTGTTAAACATTTTATTCAACTCCATCAATGAGGGAAGTAGTGAGATGTTATAATAATTCAAAAGAGAATTGAAAGAGAAAGAAAATATATAAGCCAACCTACTTAGTTAGCCAGGAAAAATATCTGAAATCTAAATATTGAGAAGGATCCAGCCATTTGAAAACCCAGGAAAATAATTATCTCCAGGCAGAGGCAATAGCAAGTATAAGGGACCCAAGTGCAAAATGAGCGCAGAGGGTTTAATAATTAGAAGAGAAGGCAATATAGTTAGAATGTAGTAAGGTATGAGACAATGGGAAGGAAATACTGTTGGATATATTCAGGCAATTGACCACTCAGAGCTTTGAACAGCATGGTGAGGGAGTCTTGATTTTATTCAGAAAGCAATGGCTAAAATGGAGAATTTTAATCAGGGGAATGACCATTTTGAGAAAATAGATGTTATTTTAACTGCCAAATGGCACGACTTCAAAATCAAGTCATCATCAACTCTGCTTACTGTTAATTAAGATGATTTAAAGGCATTTTTTTAACAGATAAATTGAATATGAAGAGATAGTTACCGAAACTGTAATAGATTAGTATCCAAGAGCAGTGGTGCAATGGAAAATATGTTTTACTGTGGATTAGAAGATCCTATATTTACCTTACCTGGAGTACCCTTTTGTACTTAGGGAGGCAGTATGTACAGTGATAATTAGTTCCTGCTTTAACATTAACAAACCTGGGTTTACGTTTCTGCTCCATCATTTTGGGACAAGTTACTTAACCTCTCTAAGCTTCATTTTCTTAAACTTTAAAATGAGGATAATAAAAACATCTATCCTAGAATGTTTCATGAGCATTAAATTGAAGGACAAATGACAAATATTCTTTGCATAACACTGTAACCAACATGTTAAAACACTTCAGTAAATGTAGGTTATCATTCTTGAAACCCAGTCACTGGGATTACTTGTATTGGAAACACCAGCCACCATCATGGGGAAGCAAGTATCTGCCTGCATCATTCTAAGGATGATTGCAGTGGCTTGTATTTCTCCTTGTCACCTTGGATGCCAAGTTACCAATTTTCCTGAGTTGAGTTTATGGATGACTTAGATTCCCTGAATCTGTCTCATTCTCACCTTCTGCCAGGATCTTTGTCTTCTCACTTGTCTCTCCATCCAGGCTTCCTAATATCTCCAAACATTCAGACATACTTACATCTTTTTTTTTTCTTTTGTATTCACATCTCTGCCTGACTTGCTATGCCTTGAGATCTGCATATGTGTTTTGCTTAAAAAGAACAAATGACCTATACTTTTAAGACTACAAACCATCAATTTCAGAGGTTGCTTTTTTCAGATAGATTGTTTTTTCCTCCTCCAAATGCATGAATATTTTATAAACTAGTTCACTGATGTAGAAATCAGTTATTTGATAAATCAGGTTTCAGCTAATATTTTTCAGGGATATTATGCAATTCAAGATATGCTAAATAAGAATTCTAAAAGCAAAATCTAATAAATGTTATAGTTGAGGTTACTTCTGATTTGTTTTGTAGAAAAAATATTTAAATATTTATATATTTCACCCATTGTAAGTTTAAGACTAGTCACAGATTTAAGATTATTTTGAATGTGTTAAAATAAGTACAACTGAATGGCAATGAAGTAATTAAAATGTAAAATAAAATGAAAGAAGCAATCCTGGAATCTAATTATGTTAATGTTTATATGTTATGCATTAGTATCTAGAATATATATGTTGCTTTCCCTTCCTTTATACCCATACTACTTAGAAAGAGCCTAAATAGCATTTTTTAAATAGGACTTTATTTTATAGAGCAGTTTTAGATTCACAGCAAAATTGCCAGGGATGGTACAGAGATTTCCCATATACTCCCTATCCCCACACATGCATAACTTACCCCATTATCAAATATTTCTCATTAGAGTGATTAGTTACATTAGTACATTAGTTATAATTGAAAAAGCTACATCAACACATCACGATCACCCACATTCATACTTTACACTGTGGTATTAATTGCCTTAAAAATCCTCTGTGCTCTATCTATCCCTGCCCTTCAACACCCCCCCACCCCCCTAACTCCTGGCAACAACTGACATTTTTACCGTCTCCGTAGTTTTGTCTTTTCCAGAATGTTACATAGTTGAATTCATACATTATGTACCCTTTGGCTTTTTTCAATTAGTAATGAATATTTAAGGTTCCTCTAAGTATTTATTTTTGACTTGATAGATCATTACCTTTTAGTACTGAATAGTATTTCATTGTCTGAATGTACCACAGTTTATTTATCCATTAATCTACTGAGGACATCTTGGTTGCTTCCATGTTTGGACAATTATGAATAAAGCTGTTATAAACATATGTGTGAAAGTTTTTGCATGTACATAGTTTTCAACTCCTTTGAGTTGGTACTTTCAAAGAGCACAATTGCTAGATAATTAGTGAGAATATGTTTAGTTTTGTAAGAAACCACCAAACTGTTTTCAAAATTAACAGTATCATTTTGCATTCCCATTAGTAATGAAGGAGCATTTCTGTTGCTCTACATTCTTGTTCAGCATTTGGTATTGTCATTGTTTCATATTTTGGTCATTTTAACGAGTATGTGGTGGTACTTCATTGTTGTTTTAAATTGCATTTTTTGATGACATATGATGTGGGTAATTATTTATGTGATTATTGGCCTTTCATATATCTTTTTGAATGAGGTGTCCATTAAGATTTTTGGCTCATTTTAAATGGGGTTGTTTTCTTATTGTTGAGTTTTAAGAGTGCTTTGTATATTTTGAATAATAGTTCTCTATCAAATGTGTCTTTTGCAAATAGTTCCTCCAATCTGTGACTTATCTTCTCATATTCTTGACATTGTCTTTCACAGAGCAAACAAACAACAGAAAAGAAAGATAACAAATAGGTCTGTCCACAGAAAGTCCAGCTGTTGTTAATATAATGAGAATGGTTTGTGCGACATCAATATCAATGTACCCTGGCAGCAAAGGAGAGTGGACTGGAATGCACATGCATGAATAATGATGACTTCACTGTACTAGTCAGTGGGGGTGGTATACGGCCCTTGAGTGCCATCCTTGCTGCGTGGCCATCATATTCAAAATGACTGAGCGAGTAGAGCAATGAATCTGCATAAAATTTTGTGTTAAGTTTGAACATTCCTCTGCAGAAACTATTTGGATGATTCAGAAGGCTGCAGCTATGGGCAGCTGGTGATTGGCAGCTTCATCATGACAATCTGCCCACTCATGCATCACATGTTGTGCAGAGTACTTTGGCAAAATATGAAATCACCCAGGTGACTCAGCTGCCTATAGCCCAGATTTGGCACTCTATGACTTCTGGCTTTTCCCAAAACTAAAATCACCTTTGAAAGGGAAGAGATTTCAGACTGTCAATAAGATTCAGGAGAATATGACTGGGCAGCTGCTGGCAATTGGGATAACTGTGTGAGTTCTCAGGCTGCCTACTTTGAAGGAGACTGAGACATCATTGTCCTATGTACAATATTCCTTGTATCTTGTATCTTCTTCTATAAATGTCTATTTTTCATATTACATGGCTGGATACTTTCTGGACAGATCTCATATTAACGGAAATGTAAAATGATGCATCCAGTATATAAAACAACCCAAAATTAGAAATAGTACTAGTATATGATCTAGTATCTGTGCTTCCATGTTCATTAAAGCACGATTCACCATAACAAGATGTAGAATTAATCCAAATGTCCATCAACATATGAATGAATAAAGAAAATGTGGTATATAAATACAATGGAATATTATTACACCTTAAAAAAGAAGGATATTCCGCAATTGGCAAAAACATGGATGAAGCTGCATGGCATTATGCTAAGTAAAATAAAGTTGTAGAAAGAGACATATTGTATGAAGTACATAAAATAGTCAAAATCATAGAAGCAAAGAATAAAACAGTGGTTACCAGAGGTGGGGGAGAAGTAAGTTTCAGTTATTCAGGATGAATTAGTTCTAGAGATCTGCTGTACAACATAGGACCTATAGTCAATAGTACTTTATTGCATACTTAAAAATTTCTTTAGAGAGCAAACCTCGTGTTAAGTGTTCTTATCATAAAGCAAAGCAAAACAAAAATAAAAAAGAAATGAATATAAGAAAACACGGTGTGATGGATATGTCTATTGTCTTAATTATGGTGATGGCATCACAGGTGTTTGCATATACCCAAACTCATCAAATTGTATGCATCAAATATGTGCAGCTTTTTAAGTATAAATTATTTCTCAATAAAGTTGTTAAAAAGGAAGAATCCAGGAAAAAGAAAAGACATTTGAACAGTCAATATTCTTATGTTAGGAGTTCAGGTATCCAATGTTAGTCATTGGAATTCCTCCTTCTCTGAGGTCATAGTTCTTATTGTCATTTTATTTTTCAGTTATAGTTGTTTTCTTCTATATTGTTGATTGATATTTAAATTTTAATTTATATCTTAGGTTCTCCAAGCTAAATAGGTTCTTTGAATATAGGAAGGTACCTAGTCTTTTATATATTCCTGTTAGAGAGAATAAAAAGGAATAATTGATATTTAGTTAGCAATTTTTTAAAATTAGATTTAATTGTTATCTAATGTGTTCACAATTTATTCATTTTGAAGCTCATATCTAGCTACAACATTTGTTTTACAATGAAAATCATTAGATTGTTTTATAGTAACTAGATATTAATGAGTTCTGTCTCTTGATATAGAACAAATGAAAAACAGTAAATCAGACATCTTTAACTCTTTCATATTATCAAGGTTAATGAGAGAACAATTTCCTAAAGTAAAAATTCCAATAGAAAACAACATTGCTAATGACATCCCACAGTTCTGTTTTCTAATGTAGAGATATTATCTTCCTAACACATTATTGTTTATTGAAAAATAGATCATAAATATTTATGCTTTATTGTGTTAGTTTTAAATTACTTTTCAAGCATTGTTAATATACATTCTGTTCTATCCACATTTATTTGGAGAGTTAAAGTATACAAATTTATTTGTTTAGTGTAAGTGGAGATTTATTGATTTGCAAAGCAGGATTTCATGTTAATCTCTAAGGCTGATTTAAAAACATATATTTTTAAGAGTGGCTGTGTCTGTCTAGAAGAACTTTAGTCCCAAAGAAATTCATCAAAATCCGTAAAGTTCTAGTGGGAAAAACAAAATACAAAACTTTACACAGATAGGTGGTGAGTTAATGTCCAAGCTATACTACACATAATGTTGTGTTCTTAGAAGGAAAGTATGAGGAGACTCACTATGTATTTGCAGTTGCTGTTAGTTTGGACTGGAGAAATTTGTAAATACCAAGATAAATACAGACAGGACAAAGCAGCAGAATCTCATTTCTCATAAGCCAAGGAGGATAGATCTGGCTCAAAAGAGGAGAATGTGCTTTAAAATCCATGCTGTCAGTGGAAAAAGAAATAATGAAGTTAGATGAGCTGGGTTAAGGAAAGGGGGGTGAGAAGCAGAGCCCATCATTGTCTCCAAGACACACACATAGTGGCAGATGTGTGTTCATAAAACAAATGCTTTTGTCTCTTTATAAATATGTTTTTCATAAACTCACCTGAATTAATGCATTCAATTATTTGATGGCTCAAGAAGGCCATATGGCTTCTGGAGGATGTGATGCCGAGAAATAGGGCCTGTTCGTTTAAGAGGCTGAACCTGGAGCAGTAGTGGGTTGTGAATGATAATACACCTGTGCACCTTTTGTTGTCTATTTCCCATCTCTATGTCCTCTTTGGAGAGGCATCTATTCAGGACCTATGCCAATCTTGTAATTGGATTGTATGTTTTTTTGGTGTTGAGTTTTATAAGTTCTTTATAAATTTTGGATATTAACCTCTTATCACATGTATCAGAATATGTTCTCTCATTCAGTGGGTTGTCTTTATTTTGTTGATGGTTTCCTTTGCTGTGCCAAAACTTTTAAATTTGATGTAGTCCTGTCCATATTTTCTTTTGTTTCCTTTACCTGGGGAGATACATTAGAAAAATATATTGCTACAAGCAATGTCTGAGATCTTATTGCCTTTTTTTGGGGTGATGGGGGGACTTTATGGTTTCAGGTCTAAATTTTAAGTATTTTTTAAGTATATTTTATTGATTATGTTGTTACAGTAGTACGCCCCTCCTTCAAACAATACCACCTCCCTTAGTTCATGTCCATGGGTTGTACATATGAGTTCTTTGGCTTTACCCTTTCCTATATTATTCTTACCTTCCCCAAGTCTATTTTGTACCAGCCAATTATGGTTCTAATCCCTGCACCATTTCCCCATTTCTCCCCCTTCCCCCACCCAGCTAATAACCCTCCAAATGATCCCCATACCTATGATACTGTTCCTATTCTGATTTGCTTAGTTGGATTTTGTTTTTATTTTTTTAGATTCAGTTGTTGATATTTGTGAGCTTGTTGTAATTTTAATGTTCATAATTTTGACCTTCTTTGTCTTATGTAAGTTCCTTTGACATTTCTTATAATAATAGCTTGGTGATGATGAGCTCCTTTAGCTTTACCTTGTCTGGGAAACACTTCATTTGCCCTTCCGTTTAAAATAATAGCTTTGCTGGATAGAGTAATCTTGGTTGTAGGGCCTTGCTTTTCATTGCTTTGAATATCTCCTGCCAGTCCCTTCTTGCCTGCAAAGTTTCCTTTGAGAAATCAGCTGACAGTCTTATAGGTACTCCTTTGTAAGTAATTCTCCTCTTCTCTCCTGCTGCTTTTAAGATCCTCTCTTTGTCCTTAACCTTTGGCATTTGGATTATGATGTGTCTTGGTGGGATCCTCCTTGGGTCTAGTTTATTTGGGACTCTCTGTGCTTCCTGGACCTGTGATGTCCATTTCCTTCTCCAAATGAGGGAAGTTTCCCTTCATCATTTTTTCACATAATTTTTCAATTTCTCGCTCTCCCTTTTCACCTACTGGCAACCCTATGATTCGGATGTGGGCACATTGATAGCTGTCCCAGAGGTTTCTAAGCCTCTCCTCATTTTTTAAAATTCTCATTTCCTCCTTCCATACTGGGTGACTGTTTGTTTCTTCATTGTGTTCCAATTTGTTGATTTGAACCCTGGGTTCTTTTCCTTCACCACTTGTTTCATACAGATTTTCCTTCATTTCAGCCAGGATAGCCTTCATTCTTTCCCTGTCCTGTGTAATCTTTGTTGTTAGAGTTGTGAGCATCCTAATCACCAGTGCCTTAAAGTGTGCTTTTGTTCAGTTGTCTTATCTCCTCGTCCATTAGGGGTGCTATCTGCTCATTGCTTAGTTGTGCCACTGGGACCTTGAGCTGCCCCCGTTTCTGGGTCATACTTCTCCATCTCCTTGGCTTTCTGTGTTTCCCTCTGTGATTTGGGCAAGGGCTGTCGCACCGCTTATGTTTAGGGGGCGGAGCCTTAGGGATCCCTTGGTCCAGGGCGACCTGTTTCACCATGTTGTGGCACTGTATGTGGGGGAGGGGTCAAAGAGGGAACAATGCCGCTTGCTCAGCACTCGCCCCTTTTCCAAGCACTTCTACCACTTTCGAATGGGACTGGGGCCTCTCTAGCTGCTGCCCTGCCTGTCGTTCCCAGAGTGGGTTGGTCCATGGACGTTCTAGGACTGTGTGGGCCCTTAGACAAGTGGACTCTGCTGAGAGGCCAGTAGTTTTTTTCTTTCGCTCCAACCCCCACTGGTTTGCACAGTCAGAAGCAATGAGACTTTATTTTCCCTGGCGTTGGGACCATGATTTTCAGGGTCTGGTCAGGAGCTGGGAATGCTCCCCAGGTGTCCCTCCCAACTTTTTAAAACCTGTGAGTGTGCTTTCCGCTGGCCAGCTAGTGCCGCTACAACTTCCTTCACCATATGGTGTCCTTCAGCCCTGAATCTGCTCCTCCTACCTGTCTGGATGAGTTTTTCTTCTTTATATCTTTATTTGTTGGACTTCCATGCAGCTTGATTTTCTGGAACTTCTCGTTATCTCTAGTTTTGATGTAGTTGTGTTTCTTCTTAGTTGTGGTGGAAGACACTGTGTGTCTGTCTAGGCCTCCACATTTAAGTCTTTAACCCACTTTGACTTTGTTCTTATGTGTGGTGTAATGAGGGGTGTAGTTTCATTTTTCTATGTGTAGCTGTCCAACTTTCCCAACACCATTAGTGTAAACCATGTTTAGCCAATTGTATATGCTTACTTCCTTTGTCAAATATTATGTATAGATGTGTGGGTTATTTCTGGGTCCTCTGTTTTGTTCCTTTGATCTATGTGTCTGTTTTTATGCCATTATAATGCTGTTTTGATTACTTTGGTTTTGCAGTATAATTTGATATTAGGTAGCCTGATTCCTTCAACTTTATTTTCTTTCTCAAGGTCACTGTTGGCTATTCAGATGGGAAAAACATACATGTTAGGTCCCTCCAACTGAGAGTGGAAATGGCAGGAGAACAGGCAATGTTTTTATAAGATTTATTTCGCCAGCTGCAAACAGGCTGGCTGTGATTGATGTTTTGTTATCCCTGAGTAGCAGCAGCTAAGTGAGGGTTTTTAAGGGGTGGGGGTGTTGGCAGGACTTCTAAAAGTTCAGATGGTGCTAGTGATAGGGAAGTAGGCCCTGAGAACAGATAAGTTGCTAAATTCTTGTCAGCAGAGAAATATATCCTTGTTAAACAGGATGACCACAGGTCATAAGCAGTTACTGACATCAGCATTTATTGGAAGCAGCATATTCATTGGGGGCTTGTTGAAATTATACCTGAATTCATGGAATCAGGTCTTATGCCTAAGAGGACCATTTGTGTTTCCATATAAAATTTTGAAATGTTTGGTCTAATTTTTCAGAATATACCATTGGTATCTTGAGAGAAATTGCTTTTAGTCTGTAGATTGCTTTAGGTAGTGCGGACATTTTAATGATGTTAATTCTTTCTATTCTTGAACCTGGTTTGTGCTTTCACTTATTTGTATCTTCTTCAATTTATTTTTTTAGTTTCTTATAATTTTCCAAGTACATTTCTTTTGCATACTTGGTTAGATTTATTCCTAGGTATCTTATTCTTTTTGAAGCAATTGTGAATAAGATTGTTTTCTTAATCTTTATTTCTGATAGTTCATTATTGGCATATAAAAATGCAACTGAATTCTGGGTATTTTTTGTATCCTGCTATTTAACTGAATTCATTTATCAGTTCTAGTAATTTCTTGGCAGAATATATAGGGCATCATGTCATCTACAAATAAAGACAGTTTTAATTCTTCCTTTTCAATTTGGGTGCCTTTTATTTATTTTTCTTATCTGATTACTATGGCTAGGATTTCTAGTACTATGTTGAATTAGAGAGCTGAAAGTGGACATTCCTGTCTTGTCCCCAGTGTTAAGAGGAATACTTGTAGCTTGTAGTTTTTGGTCATTGAATATGATGCTGGGTTTGTCATATATGGCCTTTATTATGTTTAGGTATGTTCCTTCTCTTCCCACTTTGCTGAGAATTTTTATCATAAATGGGTGCTGATTTTATCAAATGCCTTGTCTGAATCTGTTGATATGACCATGTGGTTTTTATCCTTCATTCTGTTTATGTGGTGTATCACACTTATGGTTTTGCAAATGTTTTACCAACCTTGCATTCCCAGAATAAATCCTACTTGATCATGGCATATGATCTTTTTGATGTATTACTGTATTCAATTTGTTAGTATTTTGTTGAGGATTTTAGGGATATAAGCCTATAATTTTATTTATTTGTAGTGTCTTTATCAGGATTTTGAATTAGGATAATGCTGGAAACATCACTAATCATCAGATAAATGTAAATTAAAACCATGATAGGATATCACCTCACACCAATCAGAGTAGCTATCATTAACAAAAAGGGAACCCTTTTGCACTGTTGGTGAAAATGCAGATTGGTGCAGCCACTGTAGAAAGCAGTGTGGAGATACCTCAAAAATTTAAAAATGGATCTACCTTATAACAGGAAAGTAGCAGGGAATTTCTAGAGATTATATAGCTCAAAATAGAAATTAAAATAATTTAATTTGAAGTAATACACCAGGTGTGTTGTAAGCTCTTTTTACTTTGTACATTGCAAACTTTTGTTGGCTATTACTTTATCATTATTATTAGTGGTTATATGACTGATTTATAAATTCTTGTGCTTTACTACTCAATTTACACTCTTTCTAACATGTTCAATAGTCTTTGGTTGGGCCACATTATAAAAGTTCAGTG